>NW_027202507.1:12500-215000 GCF_024711535.1 Dipodomys merriami | reverse complement strand
AGAAGTAAAGGTCTTGTATACAATGGGCAATTTTCCAGGTTTGACACCTAACAATAGGAAGAAAAAGAACGTATTTTCTTTGTCAAAATTGCACATGAAATATTTGATTAGAGTTGGGTTTTCCCTTTTGTTTTTCTATATTTAATTTCAGAGACAAATTTTTTCCATAACCCATATAACAACTTTCAATCTCTCCAATTTAGCTCATAAGAGTTGATTGTGCCAGTATATGTTTACACACCTGGCCTTGTTGGCATTTTTTTAAATAAACTTTGTTGTCATACGTTCAGTATACAGAAAAGTTTAAATGTTGTAAACAGTTTGTATGTCCCCTTATGCCCCTACGGTTATTGGAGTGTACCATTACTGTATGTTTGTAAAATAAAAAAAGCAACATTAGTTTATTGCTATTAATTAAATTGCAAACTTTACTTCATTTAGACATTTTTTACAACTTTCCTTTCCTTTTCTAGTATCTACTACTGTTGCTTTTTCCTCTGCCTTTCTCCTTTCTACATATTATCTACTCACCTGTTCCATGAATGAGGAAAATTAAAAGTACGTTAAAATCACCATTTGCCAGGCACCAGTATGATTGTAGTCATAGGTACTCAGGAAGCTGAGATCTGAGGATCACAGTTCAAAGCCAGCCTGGGCAAGAGAGTGGGAAACTCGTGATAAAATCAGCATTTAATAAATAATTGAAGAGCTGGAATATGCTTTAGTGGCAGTGTGCTTGCTTAGCATACATGAAGGCCTGAGTTTGATTCCTCAGTGGCACTTAAACAGAAGAACTGGAAGTTGCGTTGTGGTTTAGAGGTAGAGTGCTTAATAGCCTTGAACAAAAAACCCTCAGGGACAGAGTCCAAGCCCTGAGCTTCAGCCCCAGGACTGGCAAAACAAACAAAAATGTAGCTTCCCCCATTGTTTTGTATGTAGTGTTCCAATTCCATGGTGCACATTATCCTTACAGCAAAATCAATGTAACAAACCAAAATTTACAGTGCTCAGCAGTCCGATGTGTTTAGTAGCCATCATATTTTACACCAAATGTACAGAGTTAAGGAAGAAATATAAAGAAAGAAAGTCACTAGAACCTATCTTGAGACTATATAAGAATAATATATGTTCTAGAATATGCTTTAACTAGATGTGTGGCTTACAGATTCAGAAAAATGTTAGATTTGGACTTTTCTACCTGTAAAAATGAGGCAACCATACCTGTCGCTCACTATGATTTAAATCTAGAAAGGAGTGTTCCAAGAGCATAAGCCTTGCTAACCTTGGCTCCCACTGAACAGGAATATAGAGTTCATCATCAATAATGCCTGGACTCAAGAGAGAATTCACAAGTGGGATTGTGCCAAACTAAGAAGTTTCTGTATTGTAAATGACATCATTAGCAAGCTAAAGAGAGCCTATGGAAGGAAAGATCTTTGCCAGCTTTACATCAGAATATACAAAGAGCTCTATAAATTATACTAGAAAAGAATTAACAACCCAATTAACAAATGGGCAAACAAGCTAAGAAGAGACTTCTCAGAAGAAATAAAATTGGCCAATAGTCACATAAAAATGTTCAAAATCTCTGGCCATAAAAGAAATGAAAAGCAAAACACTAGAGATGAACTGGGAAGGTGTCTCAGTGGTAGAGTGATTGCCTTGCAAGCATGAGGCCCTGGGTTTGATTCCTCAGCAACACATAAGCAGAAAAAGCTGGAAGTGGTGCTGTGGCTCAAGTGGTAGAGCTCTATCCTTGAGCTGAAGAGCTGAGGGTCAGTGCCCAGGTTTAGAGTTCAGGTCCCACGACTGAACAAAAACAACAACAACAAACAAACAAAACAACAACCCTTGACTTGCTGCTTTTTTTCCATCTCACTTCAGATTGATCATACAACATTATTGGAGGGAATGTGAATTTGTTCAACTACACTGAAAAAAACCCAACACAAAAAAACTAGAACTTCCCTGTGATCCAGTATTACCATTCTTGGGCATTTATGCAAAAGACTATAAATCAGGATAAAGTAAGGCCACCTACACAACTATGTTCATTGTCAAGGTATAGATATAGCACGAATGCCTTCAATAGATGAATGGATCAAAAAAAATATGGTATATATACACAGAGTAATTTTACTCATCCATTAGAATATTGCATCATTTATAAAGAAATGGATGAACCTGGAAAAATTTTTGTGAAGTCAAGATGCATATTTTTTCTAATAGGTGGAAAATAGTTCTATATGTATACATATAGAGTGTTGCATGCACGTATACATAAATATATTTTATGAAGTACAGTATATGTTGCAAAGAATTTAACTGGTGTAATTCTTTAGAAAATCTAACAGTACATGGGGCTGGGAAGGTGGATCAGGCGTACAGCATTTGCCTTGAATGCTTGAGGCACGGTGTTCAATTCCTCTGCATTACATAAGCAGAAAAAAAAGCCGCAAGTGGCATTGTGGTTCAAGTGGTAGAGTGCTAGACTTGAGCTGAAGAGCTGAGGGACAGCGCCCAGGCCCAGAGTTCAGGGCAACCACCAGACCCTCCCCCCACCAAAAAGAAAAGAAAATCTAACAGTACATTAAATGTATATGAGGAAACTGGCACTTGAAAGGCAGAAGAGGTTAATGAAGTCCCAATTTTCAACTCATATCCAATAATACTAGAAAAATTGAGGGGAAGGAGTTGAGTTTCAGGGATGAGGGAGATGATGAAAATAGTGTCACTGATTAGGATTCATTGTACTTACAATTAAAAATATAATTAAAAATAATTATGCCTGAGCCCCACCTATGATTTCCATAGTAACACTTTTGAGTAGCCATCCCCTTTCCAAACCACCATGAACCACCTCATCTTACATAGAAAGGGTACCACTTTGCTGTGATTGTGAACCAAGGAATTGTCGGTAGATGAAATTAATGCTGTCCACATATGCCAAGACATTAATATAAGGCCAGAAACCATGAAACTATTGCAAAAAGTGGCACGGGAAACACTGTGGCTCCTACAGGTTGAAACTTTCTAACTAAAGATCCAGAATCACAAGAATTCAAAGAAAGACTGGATAGACAGGATTGCATGAAACTTAAAAGTCTCTGCATGACAAAGAACATAACAAGGTAAATACAAAACCCACAGAATGTAAGAAGAATTTTATTCATCACACAAGGGCCTTATAGAGAAAATATACTAGAGCACAAAAAATGACCTCTAATAAAACCTCAAATAACATCCCAATTAATAAATGACAGATAAATAAATAAAAAACAGATTTCTCAGAATAAGTAAGAATGGCCTACCAACACATAAAGAAATGTTCAATATCTCTGAACATAGAGGAAATGTAAACCAAAAACAACACTATAATGCCACCTCACTGCAGCAAGGAAGGCCAATAAAATAATTTAAAAATGGCCAGTAACAAATGATGTCATGGATGTGGCCACAAGGAAGCTTTATCACTGTTGGTGAGAATGTAAATTGTTCAATTCGTCTGGAGACTGAGATGTGATTACTGTGGTTTGAAGTCAATTGTGCAGGAAATTCTGTGTGTGTGTGTGTGTGTGTGTGTGTGTGTGTGTGTGTGTGTGTGTGTGTGTGTGTGTGTGTGTGTGTGTGTGTTTATCTCGTATTGGCCACCAAAAAGACAGAAGTAGAGCTGTGGTGCAAATGAGTAAAGTGATAGCTTTCATTACAAAATCTCAGGGACATTACCCACATTCTGCGCTCAATCTCCAGTACTGGCAGTGTGTGCATGTTTCTGTTTGTGTGTGTGTCCTAGTGATTTCCTGACTGCATCAAATGTTTTGTTGTATTTAAAGTATTAAGAAAACAAGGTTTAAATATCCTGTGATTATTTTTGTGTCCCTGGGTTTGTATGTAATGTCTATGTGGTGTAGATGTGGGTGTGGCATGTGAATTTGTATCTGCATTTACTTTTTATCTTTCTTGTTCTCCCCCTCTATTAACAAAGTTGTCAGACTTGAAAGGTAGACACTACTGTTTAATGTTATGACAATTCTCCAAGCGTTTTTTTTCAACAAATGCTTATTTGAATTGTTTACTGAATGACAGAGAAGGAGGAGAAAGAGAGGGGGAGAAAGAAGGGAGTTCTAAATCTAAGACTGAAACAGCCATATTCCAGAACAAGGCTGAAAATCTAAGTATTAACTACATACAGTGTTGTGCCTTCCATCAGCTTGCTATAAGAAAGCCCTATTTGGCCACAGGTGTGGATTGTAGGAAAAAAAGACAATTCAGTAAAAACAAATTCAAATAGTCTGAGACACACAAGGAATTACAAAGTTAAAACCCAAAGTCTAGTAAACTCTAAAAGGCCTGTGTAACCCCTTAGTCCCCATAACTGATACTGTGACGTAGTGGGAAAGGCAGAGGACAGATTTCCAGCTATTGCAGACTTCTTCCTTATTGAACAATGAGCTATCACCTTCAGACATGTGGTTGCAGCACAGACTTAGCGCAGGTCTGTGAACCTGAGTGTAGAAGTTTGCATCTCCATAGTATGAATGGAAATTTGGCCTCCTATTAAGATAACACTTTGGGGGACCTTGGGTAGCTGTGGGAAAGTCTCTTTTTAATAGCCTTCCTTTGTGCATATTTGGTTTAGATGCAGGGATATACAAATAACTAGTAGCAGTGGTCATCACTCCAGGCGAGAGCAAGAGAGCCACAGTAGAGGGACAGAAATCAAGCTCATGCCATCTGCCATTTTATGCTGCTTTAATTGACATGTTCTGCATGTATTTTAGTAATTCAAGAATAAAAATTAACATTCCATATAGATTTTTAATTGCCTCTTGGCTTCTGACAAAAAGTAAATGTAAAATTGAATTTAAATGGAAAGGCAGTATGGTAAGTGCAGGGAAAAGAAATGGAGAATGATCATGGTCAGCTCCTGAAGTCCAATCTGGAGGCTTTATTTACCAACATTGGGGAATAAAATGAAACTATGTAACAAGACAGGCCTGCCTGCTTTTTCTCAGCAACAAGGCATCCCTGTCTGTTTTCCTTAGCAACAGGACAGCCCTGCCTGTCTTCCCTCATTTATGCCAGAGCCAAATGTCTCAGTAGACCATGACTAAGAGTGGAAGTTAGAGCTGTCTTTGTAAGATGAAAAAGAACAAGCCCTGGATATGTCTGAAAACCTAGAAAGCTTCTGGATACTGAAACTCGTAGGCCTTTCAGACTCTAGTCTTCCACAGAAACTAAACATTCAGAGAGAAAGCCAAGATATGCTCTGAGGTGTGTAGAATCCCTTACTCAAAGAACACACAGACCTCCAATGACACAATCCTCCCTGCCAACAATAGCCCTTCCTAGTGAGGCTCAGGGAGTAGAAGACACATAAACCTTTTCTACCTACCAGAAACCAGCCCACTCCCTGAGGGCACCAAGGAGTGCTCAGCCCTGTTGCAATACAAGGATGAAACTCAGAGGACTAACCTAGTTTCATAATGTATTCAGACCTCCTAAAGTTCCAACACCTTCCAGAAGGTGTCCATACCCCTTCAAAAAGATCAAGCTGTGATGCCCAGCTCTAAAGCCCAAACACCGTACCCCGTGTTAGCCCTATTGAGTGAAATACAAGCCAAGTAGGGCTCTCTGATAAATTTCCTAAAACCACTGGACTCCATGCCAGCATACTATCACTTGTCTTCTGGTGACAAATCCACGGGGTCATTCAAGACAAAAGCAGCTATAACCTTAACTCCACCTGCCATGGGCAGTTCAGCAAGCCTTATTCTTTTGCTCCCTCAGCAGTTGGTTTAATTTTGGGATAATTTCACTAACACTCTCTCCTAATATCACTGCCTTAATATCACTGTGGCCCCCCCTTAACCAAACAGTCAAACAAGCACTAGGTGTTTTCTTTGGGCAGGACAGATCAGCCTTTTCCATGATCCCATTTCCAGGGACTCTCCATCCCTCAGATGCCTTGGAAGAGGCATCTGCTCCCTCCAGCAGCAGGTCTGCCTTTCCTCCCAGACCTGCACTGACCACAGAAGCGTCTAGCTAGCTGGATATTGCATGTCCAATTTGGGAGAGTTGCTGTCTCCAAGTTCTATGGATGAGGAGATGCCAAGCAGGTTCTTGTGCCAGCAAGTGGGCCAGATTGAGGACTCTACAAAGCCATCCAGCAAAGTTTTACCTACCAGCCTGTCCAGTGCACAGCTGGCCAAGCCTAGTGTCTGCTTGGTCTCTGGCTTCCCTGGATCTGCAGTGTTAGGCGACCTTCATATCCCCCTCCAAGAGCCAGCATTGAATTGCCCACAAAGAGCACCAAGTGCTCCTGGTCCATCTACTGAAGTCTTTAGCAGTTTCCCCCCACCAGCATGGGACTCTCTGGTCCAACCAGTTTTAGAGAGATATTTATGGGTAGCAAGCCAGTCTAGCTTTTCATTTGGAAGCCAGCAGACTACTAATATATGCTCATCATCTGCCCCCTGCCAACCTAGACAGCCTTTCCCCTCCCACCTCCATTGCCCACCCTGTGTTTAGGGGCTCCCTGAGCTCAGCTTCTGCTCCTAAACTTGCCCATGTATTCTGAAAAGAGCCCAGAGAAACACTTGTCATCCATTGTGCCCCAGAAGTCAGGCCACAGTGAGGCTTCTGCAGCCCCCAACTTTGCTCCAAGCATAGCCACCAACAAGGGAACACCCCCAGGTTCCACCATAGACTTCTGATGGGTAAATAAAGAGGCTGTGCTTGTGCCACCCACAGTCACCAGTCAGCAGTCCTGGCATAGGAGCATCTCTTAAGACCACCCTAATGAGCTGCGGGGGCTCTGACATCAAGACAGAGACAGGCAGGTGCACCCATGCAGGTGGACATTGGAGAATCTCTTCGTCAGTTGCAGGCCTGGTGGCCTTTGAAGCAGAACATGACATTGCAAAAGATCACAGCACACACTAGAAGAACCCGATAAGCAAAGGCCTTTTGTCAGAGACCTGACAGAGGCAGGAAATCAGAGAGAGAGAGAGACAGACAGACAGACAGACAGACAGACAGACAGACAGACAGACAGACACAGAGACAGAGAGCCAGAGCCAGAGCCAGAGACAGAGAGGCTAGTTGTGCTCTATACCTGATTCAATATCCTTACATAGAAATGCATATTTTTACCAACTTAAAGAAAAAAATTCTAACTCTAACTCTGATGGAATAGCTAGGATTAGTCTAAATTTCCTACAATAAACAATCACAAAACTGGAACTTATGTGAAAATAAATATATGTATATAAATGAATAGTATAAATATTTAGGCATATATATGTATATTCACATATGCAATATGAACATGTAATGTATGTATAATGTATAATATATATGTATAATGTAGAGAGGGAAAAATGAAATACACAGTATTTGAAGGAATAATAACCAATATCTTCCCAAATTTGATTGAAAGCATGAACCCTTCTATGCAGGAATCTAGCAGATCAAAAAAGTCATTTAGCATAATTACATAGGTCCACACTAAGATACATTCCAAATAAACAAAGAAAACCTCCCAAAATGCAGAGACACCACTCATCACACACAAGTGATCTCCAATGATATTATGACAAATTCACATCAGAAATTTGATTAACTATTAGAAAGCAAGGGCAACAAATTTAAAATGCTAAAAGGACATATCTAAAAACCACCTTTCTAACATTGAACAGAAGTGGGGTCTCTGAAAGGGTATTTGTATGGTGTTCTCTGTCTGCCTTGGTACATACGACATAGAACCACTTTCTCATGCCTTCAATGATTTTGACATGCTCCATGTGGTTTGTGCTTCACTGTTCTCAATGCTGTAACAATGTAGAGGTCATAACTGTATATTGTGTTGATAGCTATTCGTGCTTGGGCATGAGTCACCTTTCCAGGCAGGGCCCATAACTCCATGTTGGGAAAGTGAGAGGAAGATTTGCTTGCTTATACCTATGTAGTCTGAATGACCCGAGTAGACATTGAGGCCTCCTCCTCATGTCCAAGGCCCATCAGCATATTGATAAAGAATGATGCACTATGACAGTCATCACCAAAATGCTAACTTGGTCTTGGCCATTATCACCAGCGTCACACACAATTTTAGCAACTGCCCTTCTTTCAAGGCCTTGCCAATCCTCCTCCTTACAGTCTCAGGTAAAATGCTGCTGTCAGTGAATAAAGAGCAGAGGACAAGGAAGCAGGTACCCTATGGAAAATAAATACTGGAGCCTCTTTCTTCCATGGTGAGAAGATAATGCAACCTGCAACCATAGAATAGTGAAGGAGTTAAGATGGTTGTGCACAAAGTTTGTGCACAAAAAATGCCAGACCTAGTAGGCCCTGTTCACAGTTTCAGTCCATAATCGTCTGTAACAAAGGCATCACAGTTACAGATAAACCATGTTCATAGTATATTTTCTTCTTTTATTATGTGCCGTTCTGTGGCTTGCACTCAGGAAATAGACATTATCCCTGAAGTTTATTTTTCCCCTCAAGGCTACTGTTTCACCACTGGAGCCACAACTCTATTTCTAGATTTTATTTTTACATAATTGGAGATAAAAGTCGCACATGCATGCTTTCATGCCCAAGTTCGCTTCAATCACTGTTCCTCAGTCTCATGAATAGCTAGGATTACGCTGAGCCTGGCAGCAACTCTCTTCCTTTTTCATATCCTTTTCTTTATTTTTTTGTCAGCTATGGGCCTGAATTCTGGGCCTGGGCAGTGTCCCTCATCTCCTCAGCTCATGGCTAGTGCTCTACCACTTGAGCCACAGCGTGGCTTCCAGCTTTCTTTCTGCTTATGTGGTACTGAGGAATTGAATCCAGGGCCTCTTCCATGCAAGGCAAGCATTCTACCACTGAGCCACCTCCCCAGCCCCGTCTTTCCTTTCCTTTAAAAACTATTATTAGGAAGATGATATTCAGAGGGGTAACAGTTAAGTCAGTTAAATTAGACAGTTAAGTCAGGTAAAGAATACATTTTAGGGGGACAATTACACCCCTTCCATTGCTCTCAGTTTATCCCTCCCACTGTGGCTTTTTTGTGGTTAACTGGAGATTCTTCCAGACTTTGCTGCCCATAGTGATATTGAACCACGATCCACAGACATCAGTCTTCTGATGAGCTAGGATTAAAGACAGGAAGACTGTTCTGAAGGTTGTTCTATATTGGCTATAGGGCTGTGGGCCTGAATGAACTTAGGCAGTGAATGACAGGCAGGTCACACATCGGGAAGCATGTGTCCCTTCTTAAGCCTGACTGGCTCTCAGAACAGATAGGGGATGCTTTCATATCAAGAAACAGTGTGTACTAGTTCAACAGAAGTCCTCATTGTATTTGTCTTATTCAACAACTATTAAGTTACTTATATTATCAACACTTTTTCTTTCTTAAGAACATTTTTATTGTAAGTTTGCAGTAACTGCAGATTCGTAATGGCCTAGGAATATATGTCTGCTATCAGGTTTAATATCCAAGCCACTTAGCTGCTCCAAATCATGGTTTATTTATCTTCAAGTAGTTCTTGAATATTACTCTTTATTACTAATGATATTATTAATATAAGTATTAATGTTCTTCAAACATGTTTCTCTTATTAAATGAATCCTTACAGTGACATTGAAAGCATCTTCAGGAGTATCTATGGAAAAGATACTTGGTTAATAATAAGAATTAAGAATGAGAAGTGTGAAAAACAGAATTAAGAGACTTACCAGTGTGACTGGAAAACATCTTCCACAGAGCAGAATCCCAGACTTCTGAAGGCAATTAAGTGTGAGAACAGGTCTTCAACCAGTTCACGTGACCACATGGGTGAGTCTCAATGTTGCCGCATAGATATTATTCTGATACCTATATGTAAGTCTCATAATCGATGGGCTTTCACAACCCCTGATTTATGAAAGTTTGCTTTCTTCTTTCCCTCAATATTACTTCATACTTTGCTAATGAGTACAGTTTTTCTTTTAAAGCATGAAAATTCAACAACATCTTTTGGACTGAGGTATTTCCTGTCTCCCTATGAATATATCTGTTATTTAAGAGGCTTGCTCACAGGTGCCAGTGCCTCACTCCTTTAATACTAGCTACTTAGGAGGCTGGGATCTGAAGTTCAGAGTTGAAGCCTGCCTGGGTAGGATAGTCCATCAGACTCTCATCTCCAATCAAGTACCAAAACAGCCAGAAGTAGAGCTGTGGCTGAAGTGGTAGAGCAGCAAAAATGGCATAAGGGAAGGCAGCACTCAGTCTGAGCCTGAGCCCCAGACTGGCCTTCAGACAGACAGACAGACAGACAGGCAGACAGACAGGCAGACACACACACACACACACACACACACACACACACACACACACACAGAGGCACGCACATGTCTTCCTGCCAGGCTTGTCAATGGGGTCCCATGAAATGGTTGGAGACTTCTCCTTAAATGGACTCAGCCTTGTATTCACTCAATTAATGTGGAAATTGACACTCAGTTACCTATAGGTGCATTGGTTTAGTTTGTGTACATTGCATCCCACTTTCTCTGCTTGTTTTCTGAGGTGAGGCTTGTAGCTCAATACAACTGTCCATAGACTTCAACATCCTACTTATGGTCTCAGGCCTGCATTCACACTCCAAATGGAAAAATAAAACATGACCAGAGAACCTCTGCTTACTTTGAAGACCAGGCAAAAGCAGCTCCCAATGAATGTCAAACTGGAAGCCAGGCTCAGGGTGTTCACAACAGACAGAAGTGAGTGTGGAGAGCTTGGGTTGTTCTGAGGGAAAGCAGAGAATGGAGGAAGATGGAGGAACTGGGAAAAGACAATCTACCTTCCCATGTTTCTTTGCAGTTCCGGATCCACAGTATAACCTTTGCTAATTGCTCTGCTCTGTGTGTGTGTGTGTGTGTGTGTGTGTGTGTGTGTGTGTGTGTGTGTGTGTGTGTGTGTGTGTGTGTGTGTGTTGTGTACGTGAATGTTTGCATGTGTACAGTGGTTCTGAGCCTTGAATTCAGGGGCTGGGCACTGGGAAGGGAGGGTGAATGTGAGCAACTATATGATATGCATGTGTGTAACTCCATCAAACCTCTCAGTGTGTGCAACTAGTATATACTAATTAAAGTGAAAAAATAATTAAGCAATTCTCAAACTCCTTCATAAGCTATTTAGAGATAACTTTAAAAAATATCAGAAAGCATTGTTGGTAGGGGATAGGAAAATGGATGTAGTTAAATGTATGGGATGATTCAATCCAGGTGCTGGTGGCTCATGCTTGTACTCTTAGCAACTCAGGAGGCTGAAATCTGAGGATTATTATTTTAAACCTGCCTCCGCTGGAAAGTTTTGACACTCTATATAAGATATACTACTCAGAAAAAGTTCAAAGTGGTGTTATAGGGCTCAAGCGCTTGAGTGCCCAAAGTTCCAACCACAAGACTGGCAGAAAAAAAAGAAAGTCCAAACTTAAGATGTCTAGGGAATTTTAGAATAAATGTCATATAAAAAACAAGTTTCTATATCTTGGGGTTCATTTTTTGTTGTTGTTTTAGGTATATTATGTAAGTTTTTGCTTCCTTTGTATATTCTTACCTCTATTGTATATCCCCTTTTGTCAGTGTTCTTGACTTTGATACCCTGCATCATGTATATCCATTTTTCTAATTTGGGGAGGGAAAGGGAAATAACAAAACGCTGAAACAAGGACACAGGTCGACCCATTGCAACAATGATACCCAGAAGACAATATGTTGGAAATTAACTTTACAAGTTCGGGTGGGGAGGGGAGAAGTGCAGGAGGTATGGGAGGTAAGGGATAGTCAAAGAAAAACAAGGGAAGGGGTAACAATGGTTTACCAGAAATGTACCCATTACTTTATATATTTAACTCTAGCCCCTCTATAGAATCCTTACAATAAAATAAAATTTTAAAATGAAAAAAATGTAGTTACAGCTAAAGTAGGAAATGAAAAAATCGTTTCACACATTGGACTGTGGCAATAGTAATTAGAAATACAGTCAATAGAAAAAAATTGAAACCCCCCACAGATTCATGCCCATGGCTACTTCACCCTCTTTGTCCCCAGGGGAAAGTAGGGAGAAATCAGTCCAAGCTTCCTATCCTAAGAGAGTCTACTCAATTCCTGTACCAAGATTGCTATCTGTAGGACATCAGATGGAAAAAAGTAACATTCCTTCCAAAAGAGCCTCAAATGGGCCATATAAACCATAGCCTCCTACTGTCCTGATTTAAATCTTATTTCCCTTCTCAAGCTACAAATACATATAAACTTGTTGAGGGCTATAGAGAAATGGACAATGACTTATAAAACGTACACTAAGTCACACCTGTAGAAAATGAAAACTTGATCCTTATATAGCACCTTGCACCAGAATCAACTCAAAATGGATCAAAGACCTTGGAATCATAGCAGATACCTTGAAAACATTACAGGAAGGAAGAGTAAAAACTCTAGGGCTCCTTGGCACAGGCCGAAAGTTTCTTAATAAAGACCCAGGAACGCATCAAATCAGAAAAAGGTTGGACAAATTGGATTGCATGAAACTGTAGAGCTTCTGCTTGGCAAAGGACATCGTGAGCAAGATCAATAGAAAGCCTAAGAACTGGGAGAAGATCTTCACTAGCCATACAATGGATAAGGGTCTCATATCTAAAATATACTTAGAACTCAAAAAATTGTATCCCCAAAAAACAAATCCTCAAACAAACATCTGCCAGATAAATAAGTGGGCTAAAGACTTAAAGAGAAAGTTCTCTGAAAAGGGAATAAGAATGGCCAATAGACACATGAAGAAATGCTCAACTTCTCTAGCTATAAAAGAAATGCAAATCAAGACAACATTGAGATTCCACCTCACCCCAGTTCGAATGACTATGATCAAGAAATCTAACAATAAGAGATGCTGGAGGGGATGTGGTCAAAAAGGAACTCTACTGCATTGTTGGTGGGAGTGTAAACTTGTTCAAACACTTTTGAAAGCAATATGAATATTCGTCAAATGACTCTACATAGAGCTTCCCTAGGATCCAGCAGTTCCACTTTTGGGCATTTACTCAACTGATCACAAACAAGGCTATATTAAAGCTACCAGCACAACTATGTTTATTGCAGCATTAATTACCGTAGCTAAGATATGGAACCAACTCAAATGTCCCTCAGTAGATGAATGCATCAAGAAAATGTGATACACACACACACACACACACACAAACACACACACACACACACACACACACACACACACACACACATACACACACAATAAAATAAAATTAGGGCTTAGGGGTAGAGTGATTGTCTTGCATGCACGAGGCCCTGTGTTTGATTATTAATCAACACATAAGCAGGAAAAAGCCAGATGTGGTGCTGTGGCTGAAGAGCTGAGGGAGAGTGCGCAGGCCCAGATTTCAGAGTTTAGGCCGCATGACCAACAAAATAAGAGAAAGCAAGCAAGCAAGCAAGCAAGCAAGCAAGCAAGCAAGCAAGCAAGCAAGCAAGCAGGCAAGCAGGCAAGAAAGCAAGAAAGCAAGAAAGCAAGAAAGCAAGAAAGAAAGAAAGAGAGAAAGAAAGAAAGAAAGAAAGAAAGAAAGAAAGAAAGAAAGAAAGAAAGAAAGAAAGAAAGAAAGAAAGAAAGAAAGAAAGAAGAGAGCAGGAGAGAAGTAGGGAGGGAGGGAGGAAAGGAGGGAGGAAGGAAGGAAGGAGGAAGGAAAGAAACAAACAAAGAAATAAAGAAGGAAAAATAAAGAGAGAGAGAGAGAGAGAGAGAGAGAGAGAGAGAGAGAGAGAGAGAGAGAGAGAGAGAGAGAGAGAGAGAGAGAGAGAGAGAGAGAGAGAGAATGTAAACCCCTTCAATGAGTCTGAACACATTAGGGAGTACGTGATGGTTTGGTGGCTGAGCTATTGGCTTCAACTTGATCCTCAGATTTCAGCCTCCTGGGTAGGTAGCATTCCTGGGTATGGAAGCCCACTCACTGTCTTGGATGCCACCTGAGGGCGTGGATGTGGATCCCCCCCCCCACTACTTCAAAAAACAATGGCCATATATTACTTTTTATTTTTCCAGACTTGAGACTTGAACCAAGTGTGTGGGCATTGTCCCTGTGCTTCTTCTGCTCAAGGCTAACTCTCTACCACTTTAGCTACGGTGACCCTTTTGGCTTTTTCTGTATATGTGCTTCTGAAGAATCTAACCTAGGGTTTTATCCATGGTAGGCAAGCAGTCAAACCACTAAGCCAAATTCCCAGCCCTGACCATTCTATGATGTCACAGCCATCTTTCCCATGGCAGCAAATACGTGTCAGCCACTGATCTTGCCCTAAGGTGGACTCAGGTAACCAGAGAGGCAAAAAGAATGAGAGGAAATGACAGGTAGCTACCAGACTACAGCTTGATGAGCTGTCCTGACTGGATTCTAAGATTACCAGATCCGAAGCAGGCTCAATTCCACACAATTCTCCTGTGATCTAAAGACCAGGGACTACTGCTGTCTTTGGAGAGACAGAAGTGAGTGCAGCTTCCTCTATGCAGCTTTCACACTGGAGAAGAAAACCAGAAATCACAATGATAATTTCTATAAATCAGAGGCATGACGTTGATGATGAGGTTGGAACAACAACACAGTGGGAATGAGAGGAGACATCCCTGAGGAGGAGACATTTGACCTGAAAGCAGGGGCACCATCCATGTAATTATCGAGGAGCAGGTTTTCCACGCAGTGAGAACAGCAAGTAAAGCCCCAATTAGGGGAATGGACCTGACTGGTTTCACAAAAGGAAAACAGCACTGACATGCTAAAGCTCACAAACCACGAAAAGAATTGTAGAATGTGGAAGAAATAGAACAGAGGTGAAGACAGGAATGAATTAGGTCGATACTGTATGCTACAAGTTACAAGGAGAAACAATTGATTTTATTCTATTTGTGATTTAACCCACTGTAGCCAAAGTGTTCAAATGCTAGCCACACATATCAGAAAAACCTAGAGAACATTTTTCAAATGTGATTCTAGCCAAGTTATGGCGGCTCACACCTGGAATCCCACTTACTCAGGAGGCTGATATCTGAGGATCAGATTTGAAACCAGCCGCAACAGGAAGTTCCATGAGACTGGATCTACAATTAAACACCCAAAATCTTAAAGTGGAATTGTGGTTCAAGTAGTAGAGATCTAGACAAGCAAAAAAAGTCAGGGACATTTCCAAGGTTCTGATTCAAGTTCCAGGATAGGCATGAACAAACAAAATGTGACTCTGATTCCTCATGCTTTGGGGTTCTAATTCACAAGCCTTGGAAATGATATCTCTACCAAATGCTCTCCTCCCAAATCCTGCTTCAGAGCCACTTTTCAAAGCTCCAGCATCACCACTGTCTCCTCACAGTTAGCATACAAGTCTACCACTGAAAATTGGAAGAAATCTTTTTAGGAATCATGAGAATTCTGATCATCTTCCCACATCCAATAAATTACCTTCTACTATTGTCTGAATGTATTTAATCCTCTTTTGAGTTAATGATCCTTAAGGAGTAAAACCTAGAGAATAATTATCAAACTAATTCAGCAGTCATCATTCTTCCCCCCAATATTTTAATGTAAGTTTATAAAATAGGGACTATACTGAATTGTGAACATAATACCTTCTAACTACAATGCTTTCTCATGAAGTAGGATTTAACAGAAACATCCTGCTTTCTTTTCCAAAATGATAAGTATTTGTAGGAAGGTACCTCACATCTCAGAAGGAAAATGCTACTGGCCTTAGATCAATTTTGGTCACCAAGCACTGACAAAATGAATTTCAGAAAAGCCAGAGGAAAAGAGTCATTATACAAAATATTTTACAATGACACACAACCAGGCCACCTGTTTGAACTTTCAGAAATAAAAAGGAAAAAATGAAAAGCAAGTCTTGTAAAATGAGCTGGGTTTTGGTGGCTCATGCCTGTAATCCTAGCTACTTAAAAGCCTGAGATCAGAGGATATGGGTTCAAACCTGCCCAGGAAGGAAACCTTCCTCTCTGCAACCAGCAGACAGAAAATATCAGCTCTGTGGCTGCAGCCCAGCTGGACATCCTCTTCCCGCTGAAGCTCCAGACACGCAAGACCCCTGACCCCAAAATAATTTGAAATGTATTCACATATTATCTTGTGTTTTTGAGATAATATTTGAAAAGTGTATCAGAAACATTTTACTGACTTCTAGATAAAAGCAGAATGAAAGAGGAAATATGTATTCCCTCCCTGAAGGGTAAAAACTGACCAGAAGGATGTTAATGGGGCTAGAAGCCCATTATCTAACATTGTGCTTAACCATCTTTCATTGCACCTTGTCAGTTAGAGTGAACAGTGAGTGTTTTGATGTGAGATTGTAAAATTAATGATTAAAAACTTGGCACTGTTGGCTCGGCTCTGTAATCAGAAGACTGAGATCTGAGGATCACAGTTCAAAGCCAGCTTGTGTAAAGAAGTCCATGAGACTGCTACCTCCACAATTAACCAGTAAAACACAGAAAGTTAAGCTGTGGTTTAAATGGCAGAGTACTAGCCTTGAGTAACATAGCTAAAGGACATCATCCAAGCCCCAAATTCAAGCCCCAGCATTTGCTCACACACATTAAAGTAGCCATCATAACGCTACAGGATATGCATGTGTTAAGCAAGGAAACGTGGTTGGGATTCTGACTGTATTTACCTAACCTTTAGTCTCAAGCATTCTATACAGGGTAGCCCTGTCTGTGAAGAGCTCTAGGTGAAATCTTTCCTCAAGATCAACACATGAATCCTAATTCACCTCTGCACATTTAAAACGACAAATACATATATACATACATATATACAGACTTACATAGCTGTATATTCCTATATGATCATTTCAAATACATAATCATACACAATTGCTTCAGAATACTGTGCCCTTCTTGACTCCAACAGAAATACTTGTTTGATTTTAACGGTAGCTGAATATAGCCAGGGTTCAGCTAACTCTTGTAATTTTAGCTGCTTAGGAGGCTGAGATCTAAGAATCTAAATTTGATGCCAACCCATGAAAATAAATCCTGAAGATTCTTATCTTCAATGAACTAGCAAAAAGCCAGCAGTGGAGATGCTATTCAAATGGTACAAAGAAAGCCTCGAGTAAAAATTCTAAGCAAGAGCTTCATGTTGAGTTTAAGCCTACTAGTACCCTGAAAGCCAAAACATCCCAAAAGACCAAAACAAAATCCAATTAGGAAACATAATTTTTAGTTTGTTAAATGTTTGGTAGAAAAATGGTTAAAACCCCCAAATTCAAGATATGTTTAAATGATGCAACAAATAAGCAACCAAATAATTTCAAGGTCAAGAATGTTCCTTAGTATACACTGGGACCCATGACAAAGAGATTAAATTCTATGCATTTCAAAAAAATCAATTAATTTTCAATAAGGGAAATAATTTACACCTATATTATAATTTATAGAAGCAATTTTAAAGTTCCAAAGGGAATTCAATATAAAACAAAAATACATAATAAATACATAATATTGCAAGTGACTATGCCTCTTGTAAGACACTAGAAACCTGTAATAGTGTGGCTTCTAAGAAGGAGAAAGAGGAAGGCTAGGCATGAGTGTTTGCGAAGAAGAGTTTACAGTTTACTGTGAGAATCACATTTTAGTATGTAACATCCTTCTTCCCTTCTCCTTCCCTGGGCTGGGCCTGGGGTCCATCAGGGGTCGGGTGCTGTCCCTGTGCTTGTTCAGCTCAAGGCTAGCACCCTATCACTTGAGACACAGTTCCACTTCCTGTATTTTCTGAGTAGTTTGTTGGGGATTATAGTGTCAGAAAGTTTACTGCTTGGGGCTGGCTTCATATCTCAGTCTCATGATCAGCTAGGAATATAGATGTGAGCTACTCATATCATGCTTACATGACACAGTTTTGAAAACAAAATTCATACACGCACTGCTGGCTAAGGCCTATAATCCTAGTGATTTAGAAGGCTGAGATCTGGAGAATGGTGGTTCAAAGCACAGCAGGGCTAGAGCTGTGATTAAAGTGGTAGACTGCCAGCTAAGGAAGCAAGGTAAGTGTAAGACCCTGATTTCAAACACAGGTATGTGAAAAATCAAAACAAAATGAAGCAACCCTCCAGCCTATAAAAATTAAAATAGTGGGCTGAGAAGATAGCTCAGTGGTAGAGTTCTTGGCTTGTAGGCATGAAACCCTGTGTTTTATTCCTCAGCACCACATACGCAGAAAATTCCAGAAGTGGAGCTGTGGCTCAAGTGGTAGATAATTAGCCCTGAGCTAAAAAGCTAAGGGATAGTGCCCAGGCCAAGAGTTCAGGACCCATCACTTAAACAAAAAATTAAAATACTGGGTTGCCCAATAGTAATATAATGTTCATTAAGTAGTGGCTTGAAAATTAAAAAAAAAAAAAACAAATACTCCCCAGATATCCATAAAAAAAGTTTCCAGAAAATATTTTAAATGTCCTGTTAGTCATATTATCTTTTTCCTTTCAGTCAGTTGTGGGACTTGAACTCATCCTGGGAACTGTCCATGAGCACATCAGCTCAAGGCTAATGCTCTAACATTTGAACCATTGAACCACTTCCAGATTTCTGGTGGTTATTTGGATAAGAGAGTCTCACGGACTTTCCTGCTGGCTTTGAATTGTGATCCTTATATCTCAGCCTCCTGAGTAGCTAGGTTTATAGGCGTGAGCTACCAGCACCTGGCCAGACATATTTTCAATAAGGAAAAAAAAAAAACTTTTTGTACCTAAAGAATATCTCAATGGAGTAAAAGAGTAGGAGAAATAGATTTATGTCCAGACAATTAGGGCAACATGCAAACCTGACACACATATAATGACAGAGATGAGAATTAGAATGATAGAAAAGAGGACTACATCCCAAAGTATTGGACAGGGCTGACAAATCAGAGTGGGGAATCAGGGTATGGGGTAAGGACTATATAATAGCTATGAGTTTTGAAAAACGGGAAGTGTTACCAGGCCTAGGAAATCATGTTTATCATACCAAACAGACATTGGAAAATTGTCCCTTACCTATTTCACTAAGGAAAATTTTAAACCACTAGTCTCCCCAAGGTGTATCAGGAAAACTAAACTTCATCCAGGTACTTACTACTTGGGCATGGTACTTAATATTTGGATCATCAAGTGCCAATTGTAAATATAATTATACAAAGAATCTATTTACTAATAGAGATTGTTAATTTTATGTGATATAGAGTCACAATCCTAAAGGTACAAACTTAAAAACAATCTGAGCCAGGCACCACTAGCTCACACCTATAATCTTAGTTACTCAGGAGGCTGATATCTGAGGATCTTAGTTCAAAGCCAGCCCAGGCAGGAAAGTCCATGAAACTCTTATGTCAATAAACCACTAGAAAACTGGATGTAGCACTATGGTTCAAGGGGTAAAACACTAACCTTTAGTTGGAGAACTGAGGGATATTGCCCAGGCCCAGTTTTCAAGCCCCAGAACCAGCCCTAATTTGGGGGTTTTAACCATTTTTCTACCAAACATTTAACAAACTATAACCACTCCCCCCAAAAAAAGCAATCTGCTGAATCAAAAGGGAGAAGTATACCTTGGACAGGCATTTGGTGATACAGAAACATTTTCATAAAGCTAAAATATATCTATAAAGCTTTACTTACCCAAGCTATAGGTCCAAAAGCCACCATTTAGAATAGAGGATCAAAGCTGCCTGCAAACCATGTCTTTTTACCACTTCAATTTTCCCACATTAATATAGGGCCAGAGGTTTGATTCTAAGAGGCACAGAACTTTCTTGGAAAGCAAAAGGCTAAGTTTCAACCCAAGGAAAAAGCCCCAAAAGCCACGTTCTTTCATTTAGATTAAGGATAAATAATTTATAGTATCTCTTTTTTTATTGTCTGATATATTTATTCATTTCAGTAATTAATGGTTTTTATGAGTACTTTATTAGACTTAAGAGTCTCATAGACTTCCCTGCCCAGGCTGGGCTTACCCACCATCCACAAATCTTAGCCTCCAAAGTAGCTAGGATTACAGGCTTGAGCTGCTGATGCCTGGCCACATTCCACCCCTTCTTCTCCCTTCTTCTTCTTTCTTCCTCCTCTCCCCTCACAACCTTCCTCCTCCACACCATGTTAAATAAGTATAGCTTTACAACTGAACTGCACACACAGACATAGGCTACAATCTTTATTCAATGAAATAAAGAGCTATATGCTAGCACCAACCCCCCTTTTGCTTTGTGATCTTGGTAATAAACTGATGAGATCGGTAATCATTATCTTAATCTTACAGACCAGGACACTGGAACAGAACCAATGATTCGCTAGGGCCAAGATCACAAAACTTAAATCCTGGGCAAACAAACATCTCAATCCAATTCCAATAATGAAGATGAGACTCAAACCCAGTCACTCTCATCACTAGACTGCCATGTACTTAATAACACCTATAGGAATTTTTGATTCCTTGCTACAGGAATGTGAGGGTAGGACATAACAAAGGCCTCACACTAATGACGTATTATTTGAGTATAAGGTTTGCAATTGGAAAGACCAGGAGAAAAGACCCAGGTCCAGCATTTACTAACTTGTGACATCATACACAAGTCATTTCAATTTGTTTGCCTCTGTTTCTATATCTGGAAAATGGAGATAATCAGAGCCCCTTCCTTCATAAAGGAGCAGGTTCCCAGCAAGGTGTAATTGGATCACACCTGAAATCCTAACTACTAAAGAAGCTAAGATCAGAGGATCAAGGTTCAAGGCCAGTCTCAGCAGTAAAGTCTGTGATAGTTTATTTCTAATTAATCACCATAAAATCAAAAGTAGTCTAGTAATTCAAACCCGTAGAATGCTAGCCATAAGCAGAACTCAGGTACAGCGCCTGGGCCCCAAGTTCAAGCCTGACAACAAAAACCAAAAACAATAAAGAGCAAGTTCAAATAATTTGTTTAAAGTAGTACATTAAGGCTGAAATCTGAGGATTGAAATTCAAAGCCAGCCCAGGCAGCTAAATCTGAGAGTTTTTATCTCTAATTAACTTACAAAGGACCAGAAGAACAGATGTGGCTCAAATGATATAGTGCCAGTTACAAGTAGCACTCACTGCCTTTGCTCCAACCTGGCATAAGCCCAGCACAAATGGCCCAAAGCAGATATTTATGGGTGGGAAACTGAACCAGTGACCTTTATAAGGAGCCTCACCTCCTGCCATCTTTTCTTGTCCAGGCCCTCTCTGGCTTAAATGTTATCTATTCTCTCACTGGGAAAAAATCAATAGCATTAAATGTTTCATATGAACCAGTTATAATTGTACACTTCAGTGGTTTTAAGTACATTCACATTTTCATGCACCGTCATTGATATCAACCTCTAGAACTTTCTCAGAGTCCAACCTTAAATTCAGCACTTATTAAACAGGATAATCCATCCATCTCTTTCCCCAGTCTCAGGAAACCCACCTTTCTACTTCCTGTCTCACAATTTGACTGTTGCAGATCTCTTGTGAGTGGAGTCATGATATTCTAGTGATAATGATGGTCATGGTGTGTATGTGTATGTGTGCATGTGTGTGTGTTCATGCTCATGCACATACCAGTCTTATTTCTTGAACTCTGGTCCTGGGCAGGACCAGAAAAGATCCCAGGGATCTTTTGCTTAAGGCTAGCACTCTGCCTCTTGTACCTTAATTCCATGTCAGTTTTCTGAGGTAGTTAATTGGAGATGAGTTTCATAAAGTTTCACTCCTCATCTCTATCCTTCCTAAATAGCTAGCATTATAGTCATGAGCCAACAACACGTGGCTAGAGATGGTGAATTTTAACACATTAGTTGTGCTATCATGAAGTGCCTAATCTTTTAGTCAAACAGGATAAATATTGCTATGAAAATATTTTTGGATGTGATTATCATTTTAATCACATAGTAAATTTAAAAAGATAAGATTAAATAATTTTAAACTTTCAGTAATAAGATTTATTACAGGCTGGGAATGTGGCTCAGTGTTAGAGTGTTTGCCTAACATGCATGAATCCCTGGGTTTGATTCCTCAGAACCACATGAACAAAACTTGAAGTGACGCTGTGGTTCAAGTGGTAGACCACTGGCCTTGAGCAAAAGTAGCTCATGGACAGTGCCCTAGCCCTGAGTTCACACCCCAGGACTGGCAAAAAAAAAAAAAACAACAACAAAGCAAAGCAAAAAAAAAAGATGATGACATTTCCAAAATAGAATGGGCTTTATCCAATGATTTGATGAATTTAAGAATTTGAGGATATTCAAATTCTGCCACTTAGCTGCAGTATAGATATTCTGAGTCTCCATCTACAGGCTGAATGATGCAAAAATTTTCATTTGCATGAGCTATCAGGCCTGATATCTCCCAATCAACGTATACACATGCATGTATACATACATGCATGTGTATATATTTGTGGATATATTATATATATGTATATATGTGTGTATATATATATATATATATATATATATATATATATATATATGCTTGAGACTAGTACTGTACCTATTGAGCCACACCTTCAGTTCCAGGTTTTTGTTGGTGTGTAGGAGATATTCTTGGGTAAAGTTTATGAGCTGTTTTCGTTGTTGTTGTTTGGTGCCAGTACCAGAGCTTGAACTCAAGACCTGGGCAGTGTCCCTTACCTCTTTCACTCACAACTAACACACTACAACGTGGGCTACAGCTCCATTGCAGGCATTTTAATGGTTAATTGGAGATCATAGCTGTAAACCATGATCCTCAGAACTCGCCTCCTGAGTAACTAAGATTACAAGCATGAAATACCAGCACCTGCTTCAGATAGTATTCTTATGGTCATACTATTTTCATTTTGAGCTGTGTGGCTTTAGTCAGTGGCTTAATCTCTCTGAATACCATTTCCTGATATGTGAAATGAAGATTAAGAAAGTACATTAATAATAATAAATACTTTATGGGGTGGGCATGGACATTTGATGGGGTAAAAATAAAATAAATGAAACCTTCATCTGCCAATACATCAGTTTTTAGTAATCAATATTTATTATTTGTCATTGTTATTATTTGTCCTGACCTTGTTTTGAAAAGTCTTATAAGATGTAGGGCAGAGAAGAGAAGTCCCACTGCAGCCTCTTCCCTGCCCCCATCTCATTGGTTTCCTTTGAGGTCACCAGCCATTTTAAAAGCCCAAGCCCAATTGTTTATAACTTGCTCCCAGATTTAAATTTGACTTTAATAACTGGTGCTCTGGCTTTGATTTTGATGAAAATGGCTAAATACTGCTGGTGACAATGGGGAGATAGCAGCCAATTCTATAGTCAACTTTGAAGACTCCCCCAGACAATAGGATAGGATAGAGAGAGAGAGAGAGAGAGAGAGAGAGAGAGAGAGAGAGAGAGAGAGAGAGAGAGAGAGAGAGAGAGAGAGAGAGAGAGAGAGAGAGAGAGAGAAAGTTTTTCCAAAAAGCTGTTTAGTCTACTAATCATGGTGCTGGCAGAATCTGTCCTGAGGACTGCCAAATGGGGTAGAGAGACCCACCATATAGCCATTGAGGGGGCTCCCTTTCTTCTCCTGGAGTGCTGGTGATGTAGGTGATTTTTTTACATTTTTCAGTCTACCAGAAGATAATAGGATAGGAGAAGGATCAGAGTGGGCATGTCACAGAAAGGATCAGATTCCAGGGAATGGATACCCATCTCTTCCTCTTCTTGCCATGAGAGGTCCTTGATGTCCCCATCTTGGACAATAACCAGGCGTGATGGTGGTGGCTGGGCTAGAGCGGCCTTGCAAACGATTTAAGGACACTTTATTTGTGAGTATACTGTTTTCTTAATGTTTGTAAAGCATTAGTTTTGTTAGGTGAATAGGTGTACATGTCTTCATTCTGACCAGATTGGTCTAATTGAACATTTTTATTAATTTACTTTATTGTTATAAAGAGAATGTACAGAGTGATTACAATTAAATGAGTCAGATAATGAATATATTTCTGTTTGTAGAGTGTCTTCTGTTCCCCCACTCTTTCCCAGCCCTTTCCTCCCATTAATTAAACATTTAGGGAATTCTCTGAAGGAAATATGGACTAATGTAAAATAAAATGTTTATGACAGTACAGACTTAACCCAATCACATTTTTTTTTGTAGAATAGAGAAATCTATTTTCTGCAATGAAGAAATATCCATGAGCTATTCTTGGAGACTGGAGGGAAGTTACTGAGCACCCTAACCTGGGCACTATGGAGAAGATCATTTGACCTGAAAGGATGCCTGAAAGAACACAGAGCTGCAGCTAGGTGAGATGATCAAGCAGGTCCAGAGCATTGTAGAGGTGGCATTCACTTATTCTCTACTGGTGATATTCACATACCATACATAGTTTTATTTGCTGTATAAAAGAAAGGAAAGTTTAGAAAATTTTAAGAGAATTTTCCAATGAAAAAGCAAGACTTACCAATATTAATGTTGTGCTCAATAATAAAGAATGGGAAAAGGTTCAGTATAAATAAAGTACTGTGAATATACTCTTTTATGAATCATGAAATTTGGTCAATGGAGCACAAATCTAACTTTATATGTTTTACAATCCTGGGAGATCTTACATACAGTGATGTGAGGGAGATGGTAAGTGTAAACAAAGGAGGAGGCAACAATGCTTGATAAGAAATGTACTCATTACCTTGCTCATGTAATTTTAATTCCTCTGTATGATATTTTCACAAAAGAAGTAATTTCTCAAATACAATCCTCCAAAACTCTCCCTGTGATAGACAGAGAAAGTTGTTTCCCACTGGATCTGACTTGTTACACACAATCCTCCCTGTCATCCATGAGATTCCAAAACCACAACCACTTCTACTACTGTGTAATCTGCTATCCACTGAAGTGCTAAGCATCAACCTCCTGGTGAAAATCACAACTGGTGTGCAAAGTTGACTTTGATTCAGAAAACTAAAAGATACCCATTTTTCAAGGACAGAACTTCTCTTCATGCCAATGTCCACTTACTTCTTCACTTGTTCATCTTCTTTCCAGTTATGGTAGAAGGATCTGTACCAGTGGGACAAGAGACGGAAGTTAACTATGCTTCTCCTTTTATGAACTAACAGGGCATACATGAGACTGGTTAAGTCCCACATGGTAATGTAAACATGACAGACAAAAAGTAGATATATATCTATACAGTTTCATGGAGATCCTGTGAAGGGGCTTATATGCACCTGTCAAAATAAATGAACAATTGCTCGTGCCTGTAATCCTATTAATCAGGAGGGTGAGCTCTGAGGATCACAGTTTGAACCCAGTCTAGTCAGTAAAATTCTAAAGACACATATTCAATTAACCAGCCAAAAGCCAGAACTGGACCTGGGACACAAATGGTAGAGTGCTACCTGTGAACACCCATGGGACAGCACTCAGGCCCCAAATTCAACTTTTGTCCCTTTCTTCTAGTTACTTCAAAGGCCTCCAAGTTAGTGATTTCCTTGGTGAGGGTGAAAGTTGGGTGCCACTGGCTCATGCCTTTAATCCTAGCCTTAGCAAACTGCTAAGGCTCCACTAGATTCTAGGCAATTGAAATATTCTGGCTGCCCGGTCCTAAGAAATTAGCCAGGGAGTGCACTTCTTTGTCTCAAGCCAAGCTTCTATGATAAAGCCCAAGTGAAACAGTTTCAGAGAGGTGCCAAGTATTCCAATACTCTGCCAGGGGGTCTCATCAGTCCTGGGTTTGAAGGAGGAACACTTACTTTTTAAACAAAAAAAAAATCCAGCACCTGCTTAATTGTTCCCCACTGTCTATAGTGGTGGAGGAAGTTTCCAATATAGAAGAGATCACCTTTCTTTTAGGCAGGGACCAGGTCCTTCACCAGCATTTCCAACAAGCTTGAGTCCAGACTCCATATATTATAAGGAATATTCAGGGTCTCGGCTGACTCAATCTCACATTAATGTGGTAAAAAGAATGGATCTTTCAAAAATGGAAATGGAAGTACAATTCAAATTGAGTAATTGTAATAGAGTGGATTGAAAACTACACAGTAAATATTTTCTCAGTATACACATATAAAAACACACAAGAAGAATGTTCTAGTATGGGCTAGGATGAGATTAAATAAGTATCCTATCATGGTTATACATTATCTGATTTGCTTTGTGCTTCCTTTGGTTTGTTCTTATAACAAGGGCTGAGACACTGGATTCATGGTTTGGCACTAATCCAATGTCTGCAGCTTCAAGTGAGGCACTCACACCTCTCATGCCTGAGACCCGAGTTTCTTCCACTTTGAAAACAACACAGGAACACCTTTCATGTTTCTGAGCCACAGGCCAAGTGAGTGGCTTGAACTGACAGTCAGTTAACAGTTACCTGGCTCTCAGGGTTCTATATTATGTTCCAATTTGAGGTAGCTAGAGTCATCTCTCAGGGCCAATGATCTAAGCTGCTTGCTTACATAAGACCACCCCAAAGATAAACTGGAGACTGAAATCTCCCTTCCCACATCACTATATACATATGTGGACATTGTCTTATCCCAACAACTTCAGCTAGGCCTAGGTACTAGCATGATTTCAGCTAAAGGAGACTTTCCTAGGTCTGCTTCATGCCTTATTTGTCACTATTTCCCTCATCCTGCACAAATCATTTTGCTCTCAGGACCCTCTCATCCTGCCATGGGCTTCTTGCATGTACTTTTGACCTCTACTTCCTAGGACATTGTTAGGATTTTGAATCTTAATCTTCTGTGCTCCTGAAGCCCCTGTGTGCTGTCATCTGGAAAAAAGGCAAGTACTTAGTGGTGGGAAAATCAAACAAGTATTGAAAAACAAACATTACACATACAGTCAGACATTTTTACAGGTGTACATTCTTGTAAGATAAAAGACTATTTTTGATATTTTTGTAATACTTTATGACGGAGGGGAAGGGGAGAGGAGAAGAGGTCCTTCATTGTTTTCTCATAATTCATTGATTATTATTTAAAATACTATAGTTAAAGGGATGTAATATTTAAAGATAAAAAACTGTGCTCCTCTTCTTTTTATAAGCTACGCATTTATGAAATATTCCTCACTAAAGTCTTGTTGACTATGTCCCATGAACTATCCTCCCTTTTCAAAATAATCAAGGAAAACTCTTCAAAAATCAGTGAGCTGTTTCCAATCTCTGGATAAGAATTTAAGATACAACATTGCCTGCGATTTTGTGCATGTATAATGTGTGTGAGAGTGTGTGTATTTTTGTGAATGTGTGTCTGTGTATATGTGTGTTTTAGGGCTTGAACTCACAGCTATATGACCATCCCGAGCATATTGCCCTTGAATCTAGTGCTCTACCAATTGTGCCACAGTTCTACTGCAAGCGTTTTGTAGTGAACTGGAGATGAGAGACTCATAAAATTTCCTGTGCAAGCTGTCTGAATTAAATCTCAGGTCTCAGCCTCCTGATTAGCTAGAGTTATAATTATGAGCTTCCAGAACCTGGTGATAAATCATTTTTACTGAAGACAGTGGGGTGATAAAGCATTGTTACTGGATCAAGTTTCAGTCCATCTTCACAACACTATATATCAAAAAACAGCAACAGTAAAATCCTATACAAAATATAATAATAAGATATAATTACAATAAAATTTAGTGATATAGTCTGCTAGCATAACTTTCAGGAAACTGTGGTCTTAATGATTTAGCATCACAAAATCAAACAAAATGAGATAATTTTAGTAGACCATGTATTTTTTAATTCCATCTTTTACTAATTTCAAAAAATTAAAAGGAACAGGAAAAAGATTCATATTTATAAGGAGAATGTAAAGAAGATAAAAATGGCAGATTATGAAATTGAAAATTCTACATTACAGGAAAATTATTGTCATGATGAATATATGATAATAATCTTCAGAGCAGCAATACATAAATATGTATTTACTACACATAGTCAAACTTGTCCCTATCTCTATCAACTTCCAATCCTCTAGTACATATTATCAATGTATTCATGTTTATGCTATATTCCAAAATAACTACCAGAGTCAGGAGGTTACCAATGTACATTAGCATTCAATGATTTAGGAGATAAACCTGCTAATTATATTGGTCGGATTATTCAATATACTAAACAAGTAGTATGTTATCTTTGCACTTCCTATGTATGTACAAACACTACCTCAAAGTGAAAAAAATACAACAAGATTTTTGAAGGCATATGCCTGTAAAGCTAGTTATTTGGGACATCAGTTCAAGATCAGTGTAGTTTTACCTGCAATGGTCCCCAATCTGACTATGTGGATGGAATACATCTGTCATCCAAGGATCATGGGGAGGATGAGAGCAGGAGGATTTCAATTTCATGCCATGCTAGGAAAGAATTTCCACATGGCTTCATCTCAACCAAACAAGGTTCAACACTACAGAGCCCCTATCAACCCCATTAGGGGAAAATAAACATAAGAGCCTTGTAGAATCAGAAATAAACAATAGTAAATAATGCCAATACAAATATCATAAACAACACACAAGTAATGTTGTTTCTCATACCAATAATCCTAAGAATAGGTAGGATTATATATGTGATCCAAAAGCACTAAGCAATTCATGATTTAAAAAAATGACAATTTGAAGCCAAGTGCCAGTGGCTCTTGCCTGTTATCCCAGCTACAGATGAGGCTGAGATCTGAAGATCACTGTTCAAAGCCAGCCCAGTAAGAAAAATCCCCATAAGACTCTTATCTCCAATTAACAACTCAAAAACCAGAAGTGGCTCTGTGAGTCAAGTGGTAGATTGTTAACTAACTTGAGCACAGAGTCTCAGCAAGAGTGCCCAGGCCTTAAGTTCAAGCTCCATAACCAATAAAATTAAATAAGCATTTAAATATCTGAATTCATTGTGAATTAATAAAATAACATCTGTTGTATACAATTCTACAGACAACTATATTATATTTTTAGTTAGACAAAGTAGGAGCACTTCAATAAAGGACACTTTTTCATAAACTAGGGCAGATAGGTCTCTAATTAGAGGAAATTGCTGGACTCTTATATACTATTTTTTGGTTGGTTTTTGTTTTGTTTTAAGAACAGGATGAGAAACCCCATCTCTGCCAACGCCCACTTGGATATGTATAACATCATTCACAGGCCATGCATAATTAACCAAATGATTTTGTTTATCTCATATGTCCCTATTGCCTATAATTTCCTATTCTCGCCTTCCTCAAAATACAAACATGTTCCACTGATTCAGATTTGAGCCAGGCAATGTGTAGTATTGGTGCCAAGAGTTGAGGAAAATTGTGACACAACAGGAAGCATGAAACCAACACTTTAGTAGCTGGACACTGGGGGCTCAGGCCTATAATCCTAGCTACTTAGGAGGCTGATGATCACAGTTCAAAGCCAGCTGGAATGAGAAAGTTTGTGAGACTCTTCTCTCCAATTAACAACCAAAAAGCCATCAAGAGATCTGGGGCTCAAGAGGTAGAGTAGCCTGGATTACAAAAACTCAGGGGCAGCACCCAAGCCCTGAGTTCAAGCTTGAAGTTCAGGCACATGAACAAAAACAATCATCAACAACAACAAAAAACAGAAACTGGGAGAAAGCTCAGGAAAGTTTGGCAGTGTCTACAAGACAAATGTACACATTACATGAATTGTGAAATGTTCACCTCGCTGTACACACCTTAGTAACAATTATATTTTTAAAATAATCTGAGAAATCGAAAAGTCATGGTACATTATAAGGTTCATCTGCTTTCCAGAATTTGAGAGCCCCATCATCTGAGTTGGTGGCAGACACGTTGTATGGCCCAGCGTGATGCGAAAATATGAAGCCAGAGATGATTTCAGATTGTCCCAACAAATCTTCTATGACTTTAAGCAAAAAACAAAACAAAGCAAACAAAATAGACTTTAAGGTTAATTAAAGATTAAGGTTAACTACAGAATTCCAGGTAGAAATATACTGTTAAATAATGAGTGAGCACATATTCTTTGTAGATACTAAAGTCACATGTGTCACAAAATTATCCACAGGAAGAAATATCCACAGATTTATAACTAGAAACTCCGAAGTGTCAGGTATATTAATTAGATAGCTGATGAAGAGAATACCACACTGTATTCAGTCAGGTAATGTATTTTATTTACCAAACTGCTGCCCATCCCATGCATGGTGGAGAGACATGGCCAGAAAAAGGACGACCCAACCTCATGCCAGGAATTATCTAAGCTGGGGACCAGATGAGTTGTGGCCAGGTGGGGGTAAATTGTGGCTACACTGGATCTGGATGTGACCTCAGGGCCTGCAACCCTCCTCTGGTCAGATGGGAGGTGTGACAAGAGGTAGCCCAGTTTGTTACCTAGCAGGAGAGGAATATGGCTGCCTCCAGGTGGGCCAGATACCTAGGTAACACAGATAAATTGTGAAAAGCACTTAAGTTTGCATGTGCAGTAGTGTTGCAGCTGTGTGGAGGTTTGTAGAAGTCCATACTTCTGATGAACTTGCCATGAGTAAATTGCATAACCATACAGTTCACTGGACAGATCCTGCTGATATATACACATACACACACATATATATATAAACATACATATGTATAGATGTGTGTACATATATACATACATGTTTACATACATACATACATATGTATATTTAGTGACATGTAAAGAAAAATAAAATTTACAATGAATAAACTTAATAAACATAGTTTCCAAAAGAATTATTTTACCTGAATCAATTCATTTCTTAAAGTCTCCAATGCTATATCATACTTAAGGTAGTTGGTGATCCTTTTCAAAATATTGTGATATTGTGTTTATTTTTTCAGATGAAAAAGCCTGCCATTAAAATACTTTTAAGAAATTCCTTATTTTTGAAAAGGAAAGGCACTTGTGCCTTCCTGTGTCATCAATTTTTTTATTCTTTCAATTATATATTCTCTCTTAGACTTATATCTGTAGATCTAACTCATCCTCTTTCAATAGTGTCTTATGGGAAGTGGAAAATGAAGTATCATTCTGTTATTTTGGGAGGTTGTGATATTATTTAGAGAGATGATTTGGAAGTTACTTTTCTACACATTCATGCTCCTCATTCAACTAAGCCAGAGATTTTAAAATAAGTAACATTTTAGCTGGGCGCCAATGGCTCATGCCTGTAATCCTAGGTACTCAGGAGGCTAAGATCTGAGGATGGTGGATCAAAACTAACCCTAGTAAGAAATCAGTGAGACTCTTACCTCCAATTAACCACCAGAAAACCAGAAGTGGCACTGTGGCTCAAATGGTAAAGCACTAGACTTTATCTGAAGAGCTCAGGGACAGCGCCAAAGCCCAGAGTTCAAGATCCATGACTGACAAAAAATAAAAAGGTAAGAAGTGGGGAGAGAGCTTGGAAGGTGGCTCAGTGGTAGAGCGCTTGCCTTGCAAGCGTGAGGCCCTGGGTTCGATTCCTCAGCACCATATAAGCAAAAAGAAAAAATCCGGAAGTGGCGTTGTGGCTCAAGTGGTAGAGCAGTAGCCTTGAGCTGAAGAGCTGAGGGATAGCGCCCAGGCCCAGAGTTCAGGCCCTATGACCGGATCCAAAAAAAAAAAAAAAAAAGTGGGAGGAAAGTGTAATGTTAAGGCTAATATTCACATATACAAAAAATTGTCTAGAAATATAACTATACTTTATAATATCTTACCAAGGTGATAATGTGAATAATAATTTGCCGTGTAAGGCAGCAACTTCACACATTTTCCCACAACATATATGTGCTAGTAGCATAACCCCAAACTAGGCTAACAAATCTAATATCTGCTACCATATTTTAAATTCCTTTGCTTAATACCGTTTATTTGCATTGGTGATTATTATGACATCTATGAAAAATATAAAATTTTGGATAAAACATTTACCAAGAAGGGGCCTGGGAAGGTGGCTCATTGATAGAGTGTTTGCCTTGTATGCCCGAGGCCCTGGGTTCGATTCCTCAGTACCACATAAGAAAAAAGAATAAAAGCCAGAAGTAGCACTATGGCTCAAGTGGTAGAGAGCTAGCCTTGAGGTGAAGAACTGAGGGAGAGCGCCAGGCCCAGAGTTCAGGCCCCACAACCGGACCCACCCAAAAAAAACATTTACCAGGAACATATATCTACTGAGGGGCATTGGTTTTGATTCCATATCTTAGCTATGTTAAATAATGCTGAAATACACATAGTTGGGCTGGTAGATTTAGTATGGTCTTGTTTGTGGTCATTTGTGGAAATGCCCAAAAGTGGGATTGCTGTGTCATAGGGGAGCTCTATGTGGTCTTTTGAGGAACCTCCATACTACTTTCCAAAGTGGTGAACAAGTTTATACTCCCACCAACAATGCTGTAAGGTTCTTCTGTCCACATCCCTTCCAGCATCTGTTGTTATTACATGTCATGGTTATAGCCATTCTAACTGGGGTGAGGTGGTACCTCAATGTTGTTTTGATTTGCATTTCTTTATCACTAGGGAGGTTGAACATTTCTTCATGCATCTATTGGTCATCCTCCTTTCCTCTTCAGAGAAGTTTCTCTATAAGTCTTAAGCTTACTTATTTATTGGGCAGTTGTTTATTTAAGGATTTGTTGTTGACGGATTTGATTTTTTGAGTTCCAGGTATATTTTAGATATGAGTCCTTTGTCCATTGTATGGCTAGTGAAGATCTTCTCCCAATCCGTGGGCTTTCTATTGATGTTCCTAGGTATGTCCTTTGCCATGCAGAAGCTCTGTAAGATCATGCAATCCCATTTGTCCAACCTTTCTTCTATTTGTTTTGTTTCTGAGTCTCTTTTAAGAAAATTTCAGCCTGTGCCACGGAGACCTAGGGTTTCTCCCATTCCATCCTGTAATGTTTTCAGAGTGTCTGCTTTGACTTCCACGTCTTTGATTCATTTCGAGTTGATTCTGGTTCAGGGTGATATATATGGATCTAACTTTCGTTTTCTACATGTAGTTAACCAATTTTTCCAGCACCATTTACTGAAGAGGTTGTCTTTCTTCCATTCTATATTTTTAGCTCCCTTATTGAAGATTCTGTGGAGTACTGTGGATTCAGTCTTGGGTTTTCTATACTATTCCATTGGTCTTCAGGACTGTTCTTGTGCCAGTACAAGCTGTTTTGATGACTGTGGCTTGTTTGAAACTTGGTATTGATATTCCTCAAACTCTGTTCTTTCTGTTAAAGATTGTTTTTGCTATTCAGGGTCTTTTATTGTTCCATATGAATTTTTGGATTGCCTCTTCTATTTTTTTGAAGAATGAGGTTGGAATATTGATAAGTATTGTATTGAATTTGTAGATTGCTTTGGGATGTATAATAAAAACAGTAGCATTTTCTTTCCACATACATTTAAAATAAATTAGGGATTAGATTAAACTAATTCCTTTAGTATGAACTTTTACTTTCATTCCTGTTGAGTATGAATAACATCACTGTATCATATCATGCTCAGAATCACAGAATAGGCTTGGAGTATAAATCACTCTATTTGATCCAACCGTTTTCTGTAAGCAAAACTAGGGCTGGGATGGTGGCTCGCTGTAGAGTATTTGTCTTGCACACATGAGGTCCTGGGTTCGATTCCTCAGCACCAAATAAGCAGAAAAACATGGTAGTGGCACTGTGGCTCAAGCAATAGAACTCTAGTCTTGAATTGAAGAGATGAGTGCCAGCCTGCAGGCCCAAAGTTCAGGCCTCACCACAGACAAGAAAAGCAAAATTATAAATTTTAAAACTAGCTAACATTATTAAAAAATAACAATTCCATAGTATGAGGAAATGTATATAAATATTAACTTACTTTTCAATGATTTAGAAATCATATTTAAAAACTAGTACTTTAACATCCTATATTGGAAAATTTATTGAAGGTAGACAATTAGTAAAATATAAAATGATTTATATATACTGTTCATTTATATCAGGTTCTAATTTAAAAAAATTAAACCAGAAAACTTTTCCATATACTGATATTTCAGGGTGATATACTTCTATTCAGTCACTTAAATTGTGATTTAATATGCTTTTCCAATTGGATGCATGGATTAACCACTTATCCAGTAATTATAGACAAAACAAAACAGACTCTGAAGAAACATAGAAGAAATTTTGAAATGATAAAAGTCTCCCTGTGAATATATGAATTCCTTTGTATGAATTTAAACAGAAAGTGTTCAAATATTTCCATATTTTCAGCAGTAATACCTTAAAGGAAAGCAGATGTGCCCTCAAGCTCAAATGCCAATGCTACTAAATTATAATTTAATAAATATAGATAGATACAATTAAATATAGATTGATAGAATTAGTATTTTAGGAACTGTCATCTAAATATTGTATATATATATATAATTACATATATAACAATCCTATGAACATTTATGTATTATATGTTTGTCTTTATTTAAATTATAAATTACATTAGGTATATTTATTATGTTTATTATATTATTTTATATATTGTATTATGTTGTATTAATTCATATATATTTTAAATACATTATCAATTTGATACTATATATGCTAATCATAATATACACAAGCATATAATAATGTACCATATATAGTATAAATAAATTTATTTGAAATAGAGCAAAATGGTATGCATATATATATTAAGAAGTGTCATTTAAATACAATCAAACGTTCATTCCTTCCCTCTAAATAAGGTTTGTAAGAATTTTGAGCCTATGTCATTCATATATTGACATAATGTAAAAATATAAACCACCAGGATTGGGAGTGAGTAAAAAATTCTTTTTTTTTTAATCGTGAAAATACCATACAGAAGGGTTACAATTACATGGGCAATGTAATGAGTACATTTCTTATCAAACATGGTTGCCTCCTTTATTTCCCCTTCCCATCCCTTCCCATCTCCCTGCTCCCAACTCACACCCCTGCTAACGCTACCCCCCTCCCCCTGGACATCTGGGACAAAAGTTCTTTTTATTAGAGAAAAGATTTTATGCATAATATTAGGTAAATAATTCCAAGTTTTTTCCCCAGCATATTGACAACAAAAACATAAAACATAGAGAGTCTCCCAGGTGTTGCTTACACTTGCATATTATCCTAGCTATTCAGAATTGAATTGTGAAGCCAGCCTGGACAAATGATCACAAGGCTCTCACCTGCAATTCATCAGGAAAAAGCATCAATAGAGTTGAGGTTCAAGTGGTCGAATGTAGGCTTTAACTGAAAAATGTTAAGGGAGAGTGCAAGGCCCTGAATGCAAACTCCAGAAATGGTATAAAGAATAAAAACAAAACCACAACATCAAACACATGGAAACACAGAAAGACAAAGGCTATGCAAACTTAAATGCTACATCATTGAGGGATCGATCACACTAAATACAATAAATGAGATTTAGGCATTTTCACTCAATTGAATAATAATTAAGGAATGGAATTATATCCATCCATTAGAAAATAGGACACTGCATCATTTTAAAGAAATGGTAAGACCTCTTAAAAACCAGGTTAAGTGAAGAAAGTTAATCCAAGGGAAACTAAGAATACATGTTTACCCTTAAACAAGAAAGATATTATTAATCTATAAATATAAAATATACAAGTGTGTACACTTGGTGTACACAAGTGTAAGAACTAAAATATGATAAAGTCCTAGTAGAACGTAAATGATGTAATTTTTAGAAAAGCTTAACTCACAGCCCAACAAAATAAGCACCCAGAATTGAGTATTCATATGTGGGAGTGGAACCAAGTGCAGAAAGGCACATTAACGAGCACAAAAAGGGTGGAGAAATACAGTTACAAAATCAAATTCATAATTAAAATGAATGAATATTTCATTTTTAAAATGTATTTAATTTTACATGCATTTATTTTTATAAATAATCTTTATATGCCTCTTGCCTTTTGTACTTTTAGGTTATCTTTCAATCTCTGTTATGTAGGCAATGCATGGACCATGTTACTCATACTTATGATGCTTGTGTTTTACTGAGATTAATGGTATGAGGCTTCATGCTTCATTTATTGTTGAGATTGATATGTATACATTTTTGTCGAGGTTATGTTCTCATTGTGATGCTCTAGACCTCTGACTTCTGACAAAAAGTGGTCATAGATGTGAGATAGCATATCAGGTCATTCAGTCTTTTATCCAATTTGGAATAAATAAAGTTTATTTTCTAAAATTACATACAAAATGACAAACAGCAAATCTGTTACAGATGTTTCTAATGTGAAACAGATTACTTCCCAAAATATCTGATTAGTGAAACTATATTTTCAAACTTACTTACCCTATATTTTAACAGCAACAAACCTATTTTAATATTTATGCCAGTGATTAAACTCAAATTGTAAGCATGCAAGAGTGCCTTACATCTGTAATCCTAGTTATTTGGGATGCTGAGACCTGAGCATAATGGTTCAAACCCAGCCTGAGCAGGAAAGTCTGTGAGTCTCTTGTCCCCAAATAATCACAGAAAAGAAACAAAAATGTCACTGTCGCTCAAGTACTTTGAGCCAAAGCATCCTAGGGACAGAAATTTCCAAAGTTCAAGACATAGGACTGGCAAAAAAGAGATTAAAATCAAATTGCCAGCACTCACTCATTTAGACAATCTATAGTGAGGGCAGGCTACTGGAGTTCACATCATTAACTGAAGAGGTAGAATTTGAGATGATCATAGTTCAGAAACAGTTAGCAAGGAAAGTAATAAGATCTCCACATCGAAAGCCATGCAGACAGAGTTGAAGAACTTAGAGTCTGTTTGGCCCTTATCAAAACTGATAACCTATGAGCAAGTAAATCAAAAAAGGAATGTTGTTTAGCAAACAAAGTATCTAAATTCATAGTCATGTTCTAAAGAAGGAAAGGAAAAAGAAGAACGAAGAAAGAGAAAGAAAAGAAAGGAGGGAGGGAGGAAAACAGGAGGGAGGAAAAAAGAAAGTGAGAAAGAGGTATAAATAAAAATCTCAGCATGTGTTAGATGTTAATAATGACACTGAATCATTTTAGCTATTATGCCATTATTTATTTATTTGGCAGAAACATTTTGTGTGAAGCCTAAATAAACCCAAAACTAGACTTGGACATCTAATAGCTATCTCATTTTTATGTTTCCTGTTTACAACACTGCTGTTTTATCCTATTGTTTAGTGTGAATTCTATGACCAATATAAAATCACATTTGGAATAAAGCAGTTACTAGGTGATCCTTCCTGGATGAGGTTGTGTGGGGATCCTGGTGGAGCCCTGTCAGGATCGAGGGAGAATCTGGTATTCACAAAGGTTCTGTGGTGGAACTGGGCAGGGATTTGAGGGTAGAGGTCGTCATGGGTAGGGCTATGAGACAGTAGGGAGGGGACAGGAAAGACTTGACTTGTTAGGGGTGGGGTTTCTATGGGAAGAGGGCAGGGCTTTAGGAAGAAGGCAGACAGGTGGCCTGGTTTTCAGTGTAAGAATGAGGGGCAACAGGGGAGCTTGTTATTTGCAGACAGGAATTTGAAATGGAAGAACAAGGCTACCAGGGAGGAGGGTTTCTGGGGGAGCACTGTGAGCCTCCATGGGATAGTCAGGGTGGGGTTTTCCGTGGAGAAGGGCGGGGAATTGAGGGAAGAGGCTGAAACAAGGAGGGGTTTTTGGTGGAGGAAGGCATGGCTATAAGTGAGAGGCTTTTGGGGGGTGTGGTTTTGAGAGGGAATGGAGGTGCTAGGAAGGAGTGGGCTAGTAAGGGGTTGGGTTTCTGGTAGAGCTTGGCAGGACTTTGAGGCATGTGGTAAGGTGGAAGTGATGTTTCTATGGAGCAGGATGTGGTGGCAGTTCACAAGCCTTATTAGGACCAGGGCTTTGTGCGAACAGGGAGAAAATCCAATGGACTAGATTAGTTAGGATGAGGTTTTCAGTAAACCCAGCCACAAATTCCAGACAGGAAGTACAGTTAGGTGGAGATTTCGGTATTGCAAAGCAGTACCAAACCTACTGTGGCTGGATTTCCAGTAGGGCAAGGCAACCTTAAAAGAAGGGACGAAGGAGGGAAAGGGTTTTCCATGTGAGCCTGGCGAGGATTCCAGAGGGAAGCCAACTGTTGCATTGGTTTCAGGTTGACCAATATGGGTGTTGAGAGATGGGATAGGGTGATTGGTATTTTCTAGAGGAGCTGAGTAGGGCTTGAAGCATTAGGGCAAGCTGGAGATGGGGCTTTGGGAAGGAGTGGAACCGCGACATGGGTACAGTATAATTATGGGCAGGACATCTGATAGAGCAGAGTGTGGATCCAAGAGAGGAGCCCAAAAGGCGGGTTTATCTGGGGAGCAAGGCACGGCATAGAGGGAGTTTATGTGGGAGGTGGAGAGGCATGTGGTGGATTAGGAGGAGCTTTCCTGGGAGGTGGTGAGCTGTGCGAGAAACTTCTGGTTTAGCAAGGCAGTGCTTCTAGGGCAGGTATAGGGAGGTGGATAATTTTTGGAGTAGCATGGTGGGCTTTGTGGTAGGAGGTAGGTTCAGGACTGGGCTTTGAGAAATTAGGCCACTTAGAAGTAGGCTAGTAATAGGCGGGGTTTCCTTTGAAACTGGGAGGGACTCCAGGGGGAAGGTTGGTTGGGGGCCCAGTGTGAGAAGGAAAGGAGGGGCTTGGAGGGACAATTATATGGGAGGGGCAAGACTGGGAGGGGCTAGGGTAGTTAGGAGGGTGTAACCAGTTGATAAGGGAGGGATTCTTGGTGAAGCAAGGCAGTACATAAAGGGAGGAGATAGGGATGTGGACTGGTTTCTGCTAGTGCGGAACAGACTTCCAGGAAGTGGTGGAGTGGAAGAGGGATTTCCCTGTAGCAGAGCAGGGCTTTCAGGAAGGGGTCTGGTTGCAGTCAGGGCTTTGAGAATTTATAGAAGGGCTACCAGAGGGTAGGTTAGTTTAGGGTGGGCTTTCTAAGGAGGAAGCAGAGTGGAAGTGTATTTCCAGTGGATCAAGTCAAGTTTCCTGGGAGGAGAAGAAAGGAAACGGGCAAGACATTGACAGTGAAGAGAAGGGCTAGAAAAAATGGTTACTACTAATAAATGCAACATAAGAATACCATTTTCTGTCAGTGTAGAATTAAATTACTTTTATGTATGCGAGAAATACTGGATAAATAAACCAAGTAATTCCGTCCTAGGGAACTTTTTCTTTAATCCAGTTGAGTGAGAATAAAACCACAGATCACATCAGGCTCAGAGGAAGACAGTAGATTAAGACAAATGAAGCACTGTACTTGATTTCCCAGCACGAGCTTTGGAACACAGGAATTATAAACTGTCTCCCTTAGTCATAATGGACACTCTATTGTCTTAAAATTGTGAATTAATAGTATCTTTCCTCTGAACATTTTAGAAATACTAAAACCAAGTAAATAATTATGCTTTAACTTTATGCTTCTATATTGGAACCTAAACTAAAACTAAATACTTAGCAAAATATAAAATATACAGAATGTTCAATCTTCCAGTATTAATTTTTTATTGTGAAAATACTGTACAGAGGGGTTACAATTACATGGGCAAGGTAATGAGTAGATTTCTTAACAAGCATTGTAGCCTCCTCCTTTGTTTCCCCTTCCCATTCCTTCCCATCCTCTCCCCGCCACCCCCAATCTTCCCCACCTCCCTCCTCCATTTTATTCTAAAAGAATTTAAAAGTAGAAAATTGTCATATGATGAGATTGCAGTATGGTTTTCTTTTCAATCACCCAAATGGTGACTTAAGCAATTATCATTGAATGCCTCAATACTTATAACATATCCAAGAATGTGAAGCACTACTATGCAGACCCTGAAGAACTTCTGAGGGTACCATGAATTGATTTTGGAATAAAATTAATGACTGCTTAAACTAGGAATTGATCTTCACAAGGCCCACAAATATTTTCCAGAAGAAAGGTCTATATTGAAAAAGAATGTAAAGGAATCAGGCAGGCAGACCATGAAGTAAACATTATCCAATGAGCAACATCTACTGAGGCATGATTGTGATCTTCATTTACCTAGGGTACAGTTACTGAGCTATGTTCTTCTCTGAAGGCAAATAACAGGCAAAGCCGCAAAAATACAGTAATCATTATTAAGACATTAAAATGTACAGAATGAATTCAATGAATGTATTGCTAGAAAGTAAAGTTATATGTCTGAAATAAAGAGTAAATTAAATATTCCCAATATCTGGCCCTCTGCTGTGCGAGGGGTACAGGCCAAGGCACAAGGAGAATGGAGTGAAGTAAAATAGTAAATATCAGTAGTTCCCAAGATACAGTGATGAAAGAAACAGGGGAGAAAATCAACCTGACCATCACAGGACTTACAACAATGAAAATCCAAGGAGAATTATCAAGGATACCCTTGCATATTTGGCAGAACAGTGAACTCATATGTGTTCAGAAAAATGTCTGGCAGTGACTTTGAAAACATGTGGAATGATTACAGGAAACTACCTGTGGTGCTCACACGGTGCCACAAGAAGAGATTAACTTATGATTTACAGAACATTGAAAAATCATAAAGGTCTTGCTTCAGTAGTACAGAGTTAAACTTTAATAAACTCTGTCGTGAAACAACACATTATAAACCAACACAAGGACAATGAAATTATATATATATATATATATATATATATATATATATATATGACTCGACTGTGTGAAATAATAGAATTCAAAAAATCAAAATACATAATGTACATGTCAAGTAATAAAATCATCCAGAAGAATAACATAATTAAGGTAATATTTCAACAATACATATTTTATTTGAAGAGTCCTGTTTATGAATAATTTGCTTTCCTTACAGATTTTTGAATGAACAAAACAACAGCAAGAAACAAAACAAAACAAAAATACTTGATAATGGAGGTTGATGCCAGTATGCCATCAATATTCCTACAGAAACAGGAGGCTAAGATTTAAAGATCACGGTTCACAGCTTTTTGCAGTAGCAATCAATGAGACATTTATGTTCCCTTGTGCAGTAAAAGACAGAGTGAAACCTTGACTCAAGTAGTATAGCCTCAGTCATGAGTGAAAAAACCAAGCAAGAGTTTGAGGCTTGGAATCTAATCTCATTACTACAGAGAGAGAGAGAGAGAGAGAGAGAGAGAGAGAGAGAGAGAGAGAGAGAGAGAGAGAGAGAGAGAGAGAGAGAGAGAGAGAGAGAGAGAGAGAGAGAGAGAGAGAGAGAGAGAGAGATTGAGTCTTGGAGTTTCTCATTACTACAGAGAATAGAGAGGGGGGAAGAAAAGAGAAGGAAAGGAAGAGGGAGAGGGAGAAAGAGAGAGAAGGAAAGGAAGAGGGAGAAGGAGAGAGAGAGGCAGAGGGAGAGAAAGGGAGTATTAAATTTATAAACTGAATCTATTAGGGAAAAATATCCTTATCAAAATAATACATCTGTAAGCATACATGTAAGGATTTCTACAGTTGAGTCATGAAACCTGGAAAGGGATAAGAGATAGAAAAGCCATCTCAAACAGCACTCAGAAGGCCGAAAGGTATGCCCTGGGAAGGGCAAACAGTCAAGTGAAGACTGGGACATAATTTTCTGCCTTAAATTTATTTAAGTTAGAGCTGTTAGGACACTAAAATATTAAGATTTTGGAGATAATATTGTTGTCTGTGTTATGGTTGATTTGATTATTGCTCCCTTCTCCACTCTAACAGCAAAGGTCACTATGTATACAAACAATAACTCATGTTAATGACTAGATTGATGCCATAGTTTGTGCACATACCCGTAACCACTGACCGAAACCCTGTATTAAAATGAATATATAGAATATTAAGAAGGATTTTGGGATCCAGAACAATGAGCCTTCTGTTTCCCTGGTGTCTTCTTTCCTATAGCACTCTGTGATTTCTCAGTTCTTTGTCCAGGTATCCCATCATCTGTGCTGTTGTATTGTTGTAGTTAGTGACAGTACTGATATAACACCTCTAAACAAACTGTTGATAGACTTTTTCCCAAAGAAGATACATAAAATTATATGAGCATCTGGAAAGAAACCAAACCTGTCATCCTGTGATACACTAGCAAGGATGTACATTTCTGGAGGATCTTTACTTCTGCTAACATAATAGATGGATAGTTCACCCTTTTGTACATTTGGTATGTGGTATTGCATAAATTTTCACAAACATATATACATTGTGAAATAATATAAGTCACAAACGACATGACTCGAATGGATGACCCTAAAGTCTTATCTCAGTTGCCTGAATCAGACTTAGATTAGTCTGAATTGCCTAATTATCAATATTTCTTCATGAAACTCAACAACATAGAATGAAGTTTAAGGGTCATATCATCCCATACCTCTAAGGTGTGAATGTGTATTAGAGTAATACATACACACCTACACTTCTCACTACTCACAGATGTATTATAATTGTCTTCAGATCAAAAATATGCTAGAGACTAATGCAAGAGTGAGGATCACCCCTGCTATTTTTCTCTGGAGAATCTTTTCTATACCTTTTACTGACTTAGCTTCTACTCTGTACTTTAGCATTATTAGGGAGGGCCACTCTGTATCTACAGCAACAATTCTGCAGCAACCTTAGCTGCCTTTGAATTGTCCCTACAATGTTGAGACCAAGGTCAATTTGGCAATTTAATCACATATTTAGTGACATCAGATCTTTTCATGCCCTGGTTTAAAATCCAGGTATCAATGCTCTTACCAGTGTGAAAGGTCTCACTCCTTTAGGTTTTTTTGTATTTCAGATACTGCATTAGATGTTGGTTTTTGAAATCGAGCTTTTAGTTTGCATTTCATTTGTGGAGGTGTTAGTGATTTTAGTTGAACTGCATATAATGTAAGGTAAATAATTTGATGTTTTGACATATGAATTTAATTTTGGCATAGGAGGAAGTGAATACACATCACTCACAAAAGTTTCTCATATGTGTTGGTATTGCTTTCTTGTGAACTTCCTTAAAGGCAGTCTTAGCAGCACATATCCTTAATCCCATCACTTCTGTCACTGATATAAGGCTTGAAAGGTCTTGATCATTTGTCACTTCATAGTGAGAACCTTTCTGCAATGAAGGGGGAGAGAATAGCAAAAAGAGCAAATTAACCTACCATCAGTTTTGTTACATATTCTTTACACTTTGACATTAATCCTACCATTATAGTATTTTTTATTATTCCTTAAATACTCTTTCCTTGTTCTGATCTGTCCTTTATGGTTCTAAAAGAAATCAGAAATATATTTCAGGAAAGTATTACATATAATATGCAATGTATGCCTAAAATTGTCTTGTTATTGAAAAAACACTTGTATTTTTACTCTGGTAACAAAGATTATAAACGAAGTTATAATTGTATTCCAAATGGAACACAGACTAGAAACATGAAGGGCAGCACTAAAGAATGCTACTGGTACCACTAATATAGTTAATAAATTTAGGCAAAACTCCTTGAGTATAAAAGCCACAGGATAGCCCAAGTAATAAAAATCATGCAGAAGGATAACATAATTAAGGTAATCTTTCAAAAACACATATTTTATTTGAAGACTCCTGTTTATGAATAATTTGCTTTTCTTACAGATTTTCAATGAAAAAAACAACAGCAAGAAACAAAACAAAACATAAAACACTTGATAATAGAGGTGGATGCCAGTATCCCATCCCTATTCCTATATAAACAGGAGGTTAAGATTGGAAGATCACGGTTCACAGCTTGCTGCAGTAGCAATTCATGAGACATTTGTGTTCACGTGTACAGTCAAAGGCAGAGTGAAACCTTGGCTCAAGTAGAATAGCCTCAGTCATGAGTGACAAAAAAACAAGCAAGAGTTTGAGGCTTGGAGTCTAATTTCATTACTATACACACACACACACACACACACAGAACACAGAGCTTGAGGCTTGGAGTCTCATTACTACAGAGAGAGAGAGACAGAGGAGGGGGAGGGAGAGGGAGAGAGATGGAGAGAGAGAAGGAAAGGAAGAGGGAAAGAGAGACAGACGCAGAGGGAGAGAAAGGGAATATTAAGTTTATAAAGTGAACCTATCCTAGAAAAAAATACCCTTTTCAAAACAATATATCTGTAAGCATACATGTGAGGGATTCTGCAGCTGAGCCATGAGACCTGGAACGGGACAAGAGAGAGGAAAACCATCTCAAATAGCACTCAGAAGGCTGACAGCTATGCCCTGGAAAGGACAAACAGTCAAGTGAAGACAGGGACATAATTTTCTGCATGTGGATCCACTTTTCCCCAAAGAAGATACAGAAAATTATATGAGCATCTGGAAAGACACCAAAGCAGTCATACTGTGATACACTAGCAAGGAAGTACATTTCTGGAGTATCTTTACTTCTGCTAGTATAAAAGATGGATACTTGTCCCTTTCATACATTTGGTATGTGGTATTGCATAAGTTTTCACAAACATATATACATTGTAAAATAATATGATTTATTTCATAGGTGACAAACCACATGACTGGAGTGGATGACCCTAACGTTTATCTCAGTTACCTGAATCAGACTTAGATTAGTCTGAATTGCATAATTATGAACATTTCTCCATGAAACTCAACAACAAAGAATGAAGTGTGAGGGTGTGGTCATCCCATACCTCTAAGGTTTTTATGTGTATTAGAGTAATACCTACACTACTCACTGCTCGACACTCATTGCCCACAACTGTGTTATAATTGTGTTCAGATCAGAAATATGCTAGAGCCTAAAGTAAAATGAGATGGGCTGTACATTTTCAAGGCAACAGTGATGATAACCCCTGCAATTTTTCTCAGTGGAGAATCCATCCTATACCTTTTACTGACTTAGCTTGTACTCTGTACGTTACCATTATTAGGGAGGGTCACACTGTATCTGCAGCAACAATACTGCAGCAACCTTAGCTGCTTTTGAATTGTACATCTAATATTGAGACCAAGGTCAATTCTTCAATTAAAAATATGTATTTAGTGACATCTGATCTTTTTAAGCCCTGGTTTGAAATCCAGTTATCAATGCTCATTACCAGTGCAAAAGGTCTCACTCTTTAAGTTTATTGTGTATCTTTGGGATTTCAGATACTGCAGATGTTGGGTTTTGAGATCGAGCTTTTAGATTGCATTTGATTTGTGGAGGTGTTAGTGATTCCAGTTGAACTGCATGTAATATAATGTAAATAATTTGATATTTTGACATATGAATTTAATTTTGGCAATTGTGGAAGTGAATACACATCACAAAGTTTCTTTATATGTGTTGGCATTGCTTTATTGTTAACTTCCTTAAAGGCAGTTCATGGCAGCACATATCCTTAATCTCATCACTTCTGTCACTGAGACAAGGAATGAAAGGTCGAGAACATTTGTCACTTCATAATGAGAACCTTTCTACAAAGAAGGGAGAGACAATAGCAAAAATAGAAAGTTAACCAACACTCAGTGTTGTTACATATCACTTACACTTTGCCATTAAGACCACCATAAAAGTATTTTTTATTATTCCTTGCAATACTCTTTCCCTGGTCTGAGCTGTCCTTTATGGATTTAAAGAAATCAGAAATATATTTCAGGCAATTATTAAACATATAATATGCAATGTATGCCTAAAATTGTCTTGTCATTGAAAAGAAACTTGTATTTTTTATTCTGGCAATGAAGATTATAAACTGCTATGATTATATTGCAGATGAAACCCAGACTAGAAACATGAATGGCAGCACTAAAGAATGCTACTGGTAGCCGGGCGCTGGTGGCTCATGCCTGTAATACTAGCTACTCAGGAGGCTGAGATCTGAGGATTGTGGGTCAAAGCCAGCCCGGGCAGGAGAGACCGTGAGACTCCTATCTCCAATAAACCACCAGAAAACCGGAAGTGGCGCTGTAGCTCAAGTGGTAGAGCGCTCGCCTTGAGCTGAAGAGCTGAGGGACAGCTCCCAAGCCCAGAGTTCAAGCCCCACGACCGACAAAAAAAAAAAAAAAAAAGAATGCTACTGGTAGCACTAATATAGTAAGTGAAATTCAGGCAAAACTTCTTTAGAGTAAAAGCCACAGGACAGCCCCAACACTGTTTTTATAATTTCATGGGAAGAATAGAACATTTTCTTTTGGGGAGGGTTCCGGTCGTGGGGCCTGAACTCTGGGCCTGGGCGCTGTCCCTCAGCTCTTCAGCTCAAGGCTAGCACTCTACCACTTGAGCCACAGCGCAACTTCCGGCTTTTTTTCTTTTTGTTTATGTAGTGTTGAGAAATCGCACCTAGGGCCTCAGGCATGCAAGGCAAGAGGTCTACAAATGAGCCACCTTCCCAGGCCCTAGAACTTTTTATTTTAGTAAAGACAAATTTTCACAGATGGTAACATCACTTGGTAAATATTTTTTTTCATATCTTTTTATTGTGAAAATATTGTAGAGAAGGGTTAAAATTACATGGGCAAAATAATGAGTACATTTCTTATCAAGTATTGTAGCCTCCTCCTTTGTTTCCCCTTCCAATCCCTTCCCAGCTTCCCCACGCCACCCCACCCATTCCTCCCCTCCCACACCAAAGTTGTAAAGTTCGTTTTTGACAGGACAACTTGTAGTTCTCATTGTTGCAATAGGTCCACCTGTACCCTTATTTAAACGACTTGTTTTTGCCCTTCCCCTCCACAAATTGTACGGACAACAAATACAGTGAAAGCAGGGGTTATACTGTGGGGGAGGGACATATATAGCAACAAAGTAATATCTTATAAATGCGTTAGAAACAACTGCTTGAAAGAAAAAAAAACATTTAAATATATATCTTAGGGTTCATTTTCCCAACATCACCTTATATGATCTTTTCGCCCTGACTCAGACATATACTAGATATTGCAAATAAGGGAAATCATGGGACCTATATTTCTTTGGGCTTGGCTTACTTCACTTAATATAATTTTTTCCAAGTCTTAACATTTCCTAACAAATGTGACGATGTCATTCTTTCTGATGGAGGCATAGAATTCCACTGTGTATATATACCCCCTTTTCTTGATCCATTCTTCTACTGAGGGGCATCTGGGTTGGTTCCATATCTTAGCTCTGATAAATAATGCTGCAATAAACATAGTTGTATTGGTAGCTTTAGTGTGGTCTTGTTTGTAAACATTTGGGTAAATGCCGAAAAGTGGGATTGCTGGGTCATAGAGGAGCTCTATGTGCAGTCTTTGAGGAAACTCCATACTAATTTCCAAAGTGGTTGAAAAAGTTTACACTCCCACCAACAATGAAGTAAGGTTCCCTTCTGTCCACATCCCCTCCAGCATCTGTTGTTATTAGAGGCCTTGATTTTTGCCATTCTAACTGGGATGAGGTGGTATCTTAATGTTGTTTTGATTTGCATTTCTTTTATGACTAGGGAGGTTGAGCATTTCTTCATGTGTATATTGGCCATCCTTCTTTCTTATTCAGAGAAATTTCTCTTTAAGTCTTTAGCCCACTTATTTATTGGGCAGTTATTTCGTTGAGGATTTGTTGTTGGGGGATTTTATTTTTTGAGTTCTAAGTATATTTTAGACCCTTGTCCATTGTATGGCTAGTGAAGATCGTCTCCCAATCCATAGTCTTTCTATTGATCTTGCTAGCTATGTCCTTTGCCATGCAGAAGCTCTGCAACTTCATGCAATCCCATTTCTCCAAACTTTCTTTGATTTGTTGTGTTTCCACGTCTCTATTAAGAAAATTTCGGCCTGCTCCAAGGAGACCTAGGGTTTCTCCTATTCCATCCTGTAATGTTTTCAGAGTGTCAGCTTTGACTCCGAGGTCTTTGATCCATTTTGGAGTTGATTCTGATGGAGGGTGATATATAAGGATCTAGCTTTAGTTTTCTACAGGTAGTTAACCAATTTTGCCAGCACCATTTACTGAAGAAGCTGTCTTTCTTCCATTCTATTTTTTTGGATCCCTTATCGGAGATTTGATGGCTATAGGTCTGTAGGTTGATTTCTGTGTTTTCAATTCTATTCCATTGTCCTGAGTTCTGTTCATGTGCCAGTACCAAGCGGTTTTGATTACTATGGCTTTATAGTAGAGTTTGTAATTTGGTATTGATATTCCTACAGCAGTGTTCTTTCCGTTGAGGAGCTTTTTTTGCTATTAGGGGTCATTTACTGTTCCATATGAATTTTAGGATTGCCTCTTCTCATTTCATGAAGAATGAGGTTAGAATTTTGATAGGTATAACATTGAAGTTGTAGAGAGCATTGGAAAATATTGCCATTTTCACGATGTTAATCTTTCCAATCCAGGAGCATGGGAGTTTTTGCACTTTTCTAAATTCTGTTTTGATTTCCTTTTACAAGTTTTTAACGTTTTCATCATACAGGTCCTTCACTTCTTTGGATAATTCCTACGTATTGTATTTTTTGTTTGGCTATTACAAATGGAGTTGCTTTCCTAATTTCAGCCACACTTTTCTCATTGTTGGCATTCAGAAAAGCCGTTGATTTTGGGGGGTTAATTTTATACCTTGCTACTTTGCCAGAGTTTTGTATCAGGTTAAGTAATTTGGGAGTGGAGTCTATGGGATTCTTTAAATACAATATCATATCATTTGCAAAAAGGGAGAGTTTTATTTCTTCTTTCACTTTTTGCATCCTGCATCTTCTCTTATTGCTATAGCTAGGCATTCTAATACTATATTGAAGAGAAGTGGAGAGAGTGGACATCCTTGTCTAGTTCCTGAGTTAAGAGGAAATAGCTTTAGTTTTTCACCATTAAGTATAATGCTGGCTGTAGGTTGTCATATTCAGCCTTTATTGTTTTGAGGAATGTTCCCATGGATTCCTAATTTTCTAAACCTTCATCATGAAGGGGTGTTGGATCTTGTCGAATGCTTTTTCTGCAGCTATTGAGATAACCAAATGGTTCTTATCCGTGCTACTGTTTTTGTGATGAATAATATTAATTGATTTGCGTATATTGAACCAGCTTTGCATCACTGAAATGAATCCTGCATGATCGTGGTGTATGATTTTTTGGATGAATTGTTGAAGTCAATTGGCCAAAATTTTGTTGAGAAGTTTTGCATGAATGTTCATCAAAGAAATGGGTCTCTAGTTCTCTTTCTTTGATGAGTCCCTGCCTGGTTTTGGGATGATGGTTATGATGGCTTCATAGAATGTATTCAGTAGTGAACTTTCTCTTTCAATTTCATTGAAGTGTTGGAGGGCTATTGGTGTGAGCTCGGCTTTGAAGGCCTTGTAGAAATCTGCTGTAAAATCATTTGGTCCTGAACTTTTCTTAGCTGGGAGCTCTCTTATTGCTGTATCTATTTCAATGCTTGATATGGGCTTGTTAAGATGGTTTAACTCATCTTGGTTTAGTTTTGGCATGTCAATATTTGCTAGGAAAAGGTCCATTTCTGTCAAGTTCTCAAACTTATTAGCATAAAGTTTTGAGAAGTATGCCCTTATAATGTTATGAATCTTGTTTGTTTCTGTGGTGATGTTTCCATGCTCATCTCTGAGTTTATTTATTTGGGTGTGTTCTCTTCTTTTTCTGATAAGATTTGCTAAGGGTGTGTCAATTTTGTTAATTTTTTCGAAGAAAGAATTCTTTGTTTTGTTGATTCTTTCTATAGTTTTTTACATTCTAATTCATTTAATTCTGATTAAAATTTAATGATTTCTTTCCATCTACTGGATTGGGGTTTATCTTGCTGCTCTTTCTCAAGGAAGTTCAGATGTCCCATTCAATTGTTGGTTTCAGATCTCTCCAATTTTTTGATGTAGGAACTCAGAGCTATAAACTTGCCTCTGAGTACTGCCTTTTCTGTGTCCCAGAGGAACTGGTAATTTGTGTGTTCATTTTTGTTGAATAGCATGAACATTTGAATTTCCTTTCTAATTTCTTCCATGACCCACTTTTGATTCAGCAGTGTGTTGTTCAGCCTCCATGTGATACCGGACTTTCTTTAGTGGCTTTTGGTGTTGAGTTCTAATTTTATTCCCTTGTGTTCAGAGAGAATGCAAGGTATAACTTCAATGTTTCTGAATTTGGACAAGTTTGCTTTGTGGCGTAAAATGTGGTCTATTTTAGAAAATGTTCACTGTGCTGTTGAGAAAAACGTGTATTCTGATGCTGCTGGGAGAAATATTCGGTAGATGTCTGTTAAATCTAGTTGATCTTTGCAGCTGTTTAGATCTGCAATTTCTCTGTTGAGTTTTTGCAGAGTTGAGCTATCTAGTGGGGAGAGTAGTGTGTTAAAATCCCCGACAATTAATGTCTTTGGATCTATGTGGAATTTGAGGGAAAGTAGTGTTGCTTGGATAAATTTGGGAACTCCGTTGTTTGGCGAATAGATATTTAGAATTGTAATATCCTCCTGATGGAGAGATCCATTAATTAGTATGTAGCGACCTTCTTTATCTCTTGTCATCAATTTTAATTTGATGTCTATTTTATCTGATATTAGATTTGCAACTCCCGAATGTTTATGAAGGCCGTTTGCTTCGTCGATTTTGTTCCAGCCTTTAACATTGAAAATGTGTTTGTTTTTATGGGAAAGGTGTGACTCCTGAAGGCAGCAGATAGACGGATCTTGTTTTTTAATCCAACTAGACAGTCTTTGTCACTTAATTGGAGAGTTAATGTTGAGAGATAGGACTGAGAGGTATTTGGGAGTTCCTGCAATGTTATCCACCTTCTTTGTGGCTATGAAAACTGGGTTCTTCCTATGGTAATTGGATTCTCAGTTTGGATGTGGTTTCCTGGCCTCTATTGTCATCTTGTTGGTTTTCTATGTGTAGAACACCTTTAAGAATCTTTTGTAGGGCTTGTTTGGTGGAGATGTATTGTTTCAATTTTGCTTTTCTATGGAAGGTTTCTATTTGGCCTTCAGTTATCAAGGAGAATTTAGCTGGGAACAATATTCTTGGATGATAGTTTGTTTTAGGGCGTGGCATACATCATTCCTGGCTCTTCTTGCATTGATTGTCTCTGCTGAGAAATCTGAGAGGATTCTAATTGGTTTCCCTTTATAGGTGATTAATCTTTTCTCCTGGACAGCTTTATGGATCTTTTCCTTGGTCTGAATTGATCCTTTGTGGATTATAATGTGATGATGGGATGTTCTATTCTGGTTCAGTCTATTTGGAGTTCTAAAAGCTACTTGTATCTGAATAGGCCTATCTTTTTGCATGTTTGGGAAGTTCTCTGCTAGGATCCTGTTAAACAAATTTCCTAGACCATTAACTTCTGTTTCTAGGTGCTCCTCTACACCCATTATCCTTAGATTAGGCTTTCTGATGGTGTCTTCCAAGTGCTGGATAGATCTATCATATTTCTTGGACTTGTCTTGGATGGTTGTATGTTCTTTCTCTATAATGTTTAAGCTGTTTTCAATCCCCGAAATTCGATCTTCTGCATGGTCTAACCTTGTGTATAGACTTTTTACTTTGTTTTTTCATTTCTTTTCGTTCTAATTGGTCATCTTTGTTGGCTTCAAATTCTTTGTTGAAGCTTTGGTTTAGATCTTGTATGAACCTTTTACTTCTTTAATTTGGTGTTCAGTGTTTATTCTCAAATCACATAGTTGATTGGTTATGGTTTCCTTGGACTCCCATTTCTTCTGTTGGGTTCCATTCAGCATTCCCTTTGTGGTATCCCTGACTTCCTTCAGCTCTTTGTTAATGTATTCCATGAATGCCTTTAGTGATCTTTGTGTATTCTCATCATGTTCTCTCAAATCCTAGCCGGCTCATGCCATTCCTGCCTTTTTCTTTGAGTATTCTCTAGCTGCTCACGCAAATCTTGTATCAGTTTTTGAGTAGCTTCCTCACGCTCCTGAAATTCCTTTATCAACCTTTGGATTGCCTCCTCTCTCTCCCTATCATGCTCATACAGAGTCCTTTGGAGGTTTTCAATCTTTTCCTGCTTTGACCTTTTGTTTGCCTCCTCTCTCCCTATCATGTTCATTAAGACTCCTTTGTAAGTTTTCATTCTTTTCATTTATCATGTTTGCCAGCAATGTTTGCAGAGCTATTTGGGAACTCTCCTCTGGATTATGCCTTATCTGTTCTGTCCCCTGGTTATCATGAGTGGGACTTGAGATACCCGGAATTGCAATATTTCTTGTGTTTTTCCGGCCTATCTGCCCATTTGGGATGAAATTAATACCAGTTTTATGCTATAACACGAACTTAAGGCAAACACCAACCAAAATCTGTATTTGCACAGTCAATAGTCTGCAGATACAATCTAGTTCAACACATAAATCTATTCAACATCAAACAGCTTTTGCGGTTTGTAGTCAGGGATACCACAAAGGGAATGCTGAATGGAACCCAACAGAAGAAATGGGAGTCCAAGGAAACCATAACCAATCAACTATGTGATTTGAGAATAAACACTGAACACCAAATTAAAGAAGTAAAAGGTTCATACAAGATCTAAACCAAAGCTTCAACAAATCGCAAAGAAGAATTTGGTAAATCAGAAATTATTAGGTGTAGGGAGAGATGTGGCTAAAAAATAGGAATAGAGTGATGTGGGAAGGTAATGGAAGAGTTAACTTAACTAAGTCCTAATCTCAAAGCAGGAAATAGGTTGGATAGGATGAAAGTAGAGAGAGAGAAAAAAAGAAAGAGAAAGGGAAAAAAGAGACCAGAAAAAATAGAAAAGTAAAAATGAAAAATATTATGCAATATCGAAAACAAAATATTCAGAGAAGAACCTGAATATAATGAGAGAAGAGGAGGGATATAAAGGAGATGTGAAAAACTTAAAAATAAAAATACTTAAAATATTATGTAGGTATAAAGAGGTAGTACTGCTATTAAGGAATTTAAGTCTCAAAGGTTTTGAATTGAGTAATAAATTTGTGGATTAAGTGTGTACACAGTATGGTATAAGGTCTAATAATCGACTATGGGTTTATCTGAGGATGTGCAGAACGACAATTAAGTCACATAAAGAAGAATGAAAGAGAAGAAAAGGTGAAAAGGATAAGAAAGAAACAAAAAAAGATCCGAAGTTCAGTAGAACTAAACAAAAACAAAATAATTTTTTAATGAAAAAAAAGAAAGAACAACGCACACACAGACACATACCCCTAAAATAAAAAGTATAAGAGGGAAAAAAAAGTTACTAGAAAACAATTTTTTTCAATAAAGGAAAAAATTGAAAATTAAAAAAACAGTTTTAGAAAAAAAAATTATAAAAGGTACAAAAACAATAGAAAAAAATGTTCTTTGATTTTTTTGGGAGGGGTAGGAAAAATCCTGTATCTCCCTTGTGTCCATAACCAGCCCCTTGTTGGAGTCTCTGGTCTTCTTATGGTGTTTTTTTGTCCTGTGGCTTGGTTGGTTTTTTAAGTCAGTTTGTTTGAACAGGCAGAAAAATGGTCTGCCTTACCCAGGATTTTATGATCCTCTTCCCAGAATAGTTCAATGGGAGGGAGATCTGCTTTGAGTTTCACAAAAGAGGGAGATGGCTTTTTCCTCAAGTTTGGAGATACTGTGATGAGGCTATGTTCTGGGTAGAGTTGAGGCCTTTCAGCAAACAGTAGCTTTTCCTGGGGGCTAGTTTGTGAGAAACTCACAGAGCCCAGGCTGTAGCCACTCTGAGGGTTTATGTTTACTGAATTTCAATTGATTGTCAAGGCTGCTAAAAGGAGGGGCAGCCTCTGGCTCTGATTACCCAGTGAAGAAAGCCACTCCTGGGGCTGGCACCTGAGCTGGGTGTCTTTTCCCTGGGTGGAGCTGAGTCTGGCATGTAAGTTTAGGTTCTTGTGACCTGCTAAATGACCCTAGTTTTCTTCCAAGGCCTGAGTTGGGGCTAGCAGCTCCACCGAACATTGTCAGTATCCAAGATGGAGATCTCTGGTACTGGAGGGGGGAGGGGAGGCCTTCCCTCCTCTGCTCCCTGAGAAGGAGTGAGGACGTTAGGCTTCTACTCTAGCTGAGTCTTGGTTCCTGGGTCATCTCTGGTCTGCGAACTGCAGGATGAAGATATCTGCTCCTTGGGAGATCTTGCTGGTGTTGAGTAGAATCCGCTCACCCACTGTGCCTGGCTCCTTTGTTCCTGACTCTCTGTTTTGCAGTTATGGCGGCTGCTGGCAATTGCTCAGATCTGTCTCCTTGCCTGGATTTTCCCTCTCTGGCCTAACTCTCTGTCCTGTGATGGCACACTTGGTGTGATTCTCTGGCTTAGGACTGTTCACTGGAACTCTAATACTGCTTTTTATGTGAGAGCTTGTTTAGCCTCCAGCTTCTCCTCCTCTATCTTTCCGGAACTCCACTTGGTAAATATTTCTGAAGGCCTTCAGGAAGGATGCTGTGACCATGGTGATAGAAGCATATTTATCTGGGACCTACTACACAAGGTGCAGAAACCATTCCAAGCATTGCACCTTCACTAAAGTAGTTTTAGTGCTCATAACAGTACTGTAATATAGGACAGGAATTCAGTATTTCACTAAAAAAGACCTAGGCAACAAGGCCAAGCAAATTTCCCAACTATCTAAGACTGACCACTTGCATACCCATAATTCAAATCTAGTTTTACACCAGGCGTTTCTAAGGATATTATGTAAATGTCAGATTCAATACCTTTTAAGAACTATGGAGCAGATAAACCCACATTATCTTCTTCATTATGGTTATAATGGCAGTAAAATTGCTACAGAATGTAAATAATTTTAAATGAAAAGGGTATGGGTAATGACTTTGTAAGTGATCTTTGTATCAATAAAGATCGGTTTAATTTCTAAAGAAACCTGGATGAACATCATTCAGCTTTCACTGTTTGTGGAAGTAATTAGAGTAATTGTTTAAGGAGTAACAATCCATGTCAACAACACCTGTACTTACTAACACAGGCTTTTAAGTAGCTTGAATACACATGGAATAGTTTGATAGTGATATATAATCCAAAAGGAATAATTTTTTGTGATAAGGTACTTTGTTGTACCAAAGAAATCCATTCCTTATTCTAAAACATGTATTAATTAATGGATATCATTGTTATTACTATAATCTGTGTATAGTATATATAATGTTATTATAACATAAATGATATATGTATAATTACTGATATTCTATAACTGCTATAAATTATATAAATTATAAAATTAGTTTATTATTATATTGTGAAGGATACAAGGAATGACGACTTTATTTTAATAAACATATTTGTATGTTTTATTTGCATAATTTGTTTTTGTGCCAGTACTGAGATTTGAACTAGGCCTGGTGTTGTCCTTGAGCTATTTTGCTCAGGGCTAGCAGTTTAAACCTTGAACCCAGAAAAACTTCTTACATTTTTTTCTTGGCTAATAACTGTCTCACAGTAATTTTCTGTTTGGCCTAGCTTTAAACAGCTATCTTCAGATCTCCACCTCCTAAGCAACTGTGACTGTCCTTGGCATATTCTTAAGTCATTATTATTGAGTATTCACTATATTATGATATTTCATTTCTAAACCAATTCAGAATAAACAACTACTTAATATGTAAAATATTATGTTGCAAAAGAAATTGTAAGGACTCTTACTTTACTATCAATTTTCAAAGGTATTGCTAGTCTAACTGTTTTACAAGCAGAAAAATTGCATAAACATCCCTATCTTTTTTTTTTTAATTTAATTTTATTTTATTTGAGGACATACTGTACAGAGGGGCTACAATTACATGGACAGGATAATGCATACATTTCTTACCAAGCATTGCAGTCTCCTCCTTTGTTTACCCTTCACCTCCCTTCCCCGCCTCCCCCCTCCCCCCACCCAATTATACCCCCCTCCCCCCACAGAATTATACCCCACTCCCCCCACCCAATTATACCCCCCTCCCCCCCCCCACACCGACATTGTAAAGCTGGTTTTGACATGACATTTTGTACTTCTCATTGTTGCAACAGGTCCACCTGAATCCTTAAGCGACTTGTTTGTCTCCATCTCCTCCACATGTTATACTGACATCAAATATAGTGAAAGCGGGGGTTACACTGTGGGGGAGGAACATACAAAGCAACAAAGAAATAATCTTATAAATGCGTTAGAAACACATGCATGAAATAAACGAAAATATTAAAATACATATTTAAGGGTTCATTTTCCTAGCATCACATTATCTGACCTTTTCCGCTTGACTCATACCTATACTAGATATTGCAAATAAGGGAAACCATGGGACCTATGCTTCTTTGGGCCTGGCTTACTTCACTTAATATAATTTTTTCCAAACCTTTCCATTTCCTAACAAATGGGGAAATGTCATTCTTTCTGATGGAGGCATAGAATTCCATTGTGTATATATACCACATTTTCTTGATCCATTCATCTACTGAGGGGCATCTGGGTTGGTTCCATATCTTAGCTATGGTAAATAATGCTGCAATAAACATAGTTGTGCTGGTGGCTTTAGTGTGGTCTTGTTTGTAAACATTTGGGTAAATGCCCAAAAGTGGGATTGCTGGATCATAGGGGAGATCTATGTGAAGTCTATTGAGGAACCTCCATACTGCTTTCCAAAGTGGTTGAACAAGTTTACATTCCCACCAACAATAAAGTAAGGTTCCTTTCTGTCCACATCCCCTCCAGCATCTGTTGTTGTTAAAGTTCTTGATTTTTGCCGTTCTAACTGGAGTGAGATGATATCTCAATGTTGTTTTGATTTGCATTTCTTTTATGGCTAGGGATGTTGAACATTTGTTCATGTGTCTATTGGCCATCCTTCTTTATTCTTCAGAGAAGCTTCTCTTTAAGTCTTTCGCCCACCTATTTATTGGGCAGTTGTTTCTTTGACGATCTGTTGTTGGGTGGTTTAATTTTTTGAATTCCAAGTATATTTTAGATATGAGACCCTTGTCCGTTGTATGGCTAGTAAAGATCTTCTCCCAATCAGTGGGCTTTCTATTGATATAGCCAGCTATGTCATTTGCCCTGCAGAAGCTCTGCAATCTTATGCAATCCCATTTGTCCAACCTTTCTTTGATTTGTTGTGCTTCCGGGTCTCTATTCAGAAAATTTCGGCCTGAGCCAAGGAGACCTAGGGTTTCTCCTATTCCATCCTGGAATGTTTTCAGAGTTTCTGCTTTGACTTCAAGGTCTTTGATCCATTTGGAGTTGATTCTGGTGCAGGGTGATATATAAGGATCTAGCTTTAGTTTTCTACAAGTAGTTAACCAATTTTGCCAGCACCATTTACTGAAGAGGCTGTCTTTCTTCCATTCTATTGTTTTAGCTTCCTTATCGAAGATTAGATCGCTATAGGTCTGTAGGTTCATTTCTGGCTTTTCAATTCTATTCCATTGGTCCTGAGGTCTGTTCTTATGCCAATACCAAGCTGTTTTGATTACTATGGCTTTATAGTAGAGTTTGAAATTTGGTATTGATATTCCTCCAGCAGTGTTCTTTCCGTTGAGGAGCGTTTTTGCTATTCGGGGTCTTTTATTGTTCCATATGAATTTTTGGATTGCCTCTTCTATTTCCTTGAAGAATGAGGGTGGAATTTTGATAGGTATCGCGTTGAATTTGTAGATAGCCTTGGGAAGTATTGCCATTTTCACGATGTTAATCTTTCCAATCCAGGAGCATGGGAGGTTTTGCCATTTTTTAAGTTCTGTGTTGATTTCCTTTTTCAAGATTTTAAAGTTTTCATCATAGAGGTCCTTCACTTCTTTGGTTAAGTTAATTCCTAGGTATTTTATTTTTTGTGGGGCTATTACAAATGGAGTTGCTTTCCTAATTTCAGCCTCACTTTTCTCATTGTTGGCATATACAAAAGCCATTGATTTTTCGGGGTTAATTTTATAACCTGCTACTTTGCCAAAGTTTTGAATCAGCTTGAGTAATTTGGGAGTGGAATCTATGGGATTCTTTAAATACAAGATCATGTCATCTGCAAAGAGGGAGAGTTTTATTTCTTCTTTCCCTATTTGGATCCCCTTTATGTCTGCATCTTGTCTTATTGCTGTAGCTAGGCATTCTAATACTGAGAGAGTGGGCATCCTTCTCTTGTTCCTGAGTTAAGACGAAATGGCTTTAGTTTTCACCATGGAGTATAATGCTGGCTGAAGGTTTGTCATATACAGCCTTTATTGTATTGAGGAATGTTCCATGGATTCCTAATTTTTCCAGAACCTTCATCATAAAGGGGTGTTGGATCTGGTCAAATGCTTTTTCTGCATCTATTGAGATAACCATGTGGTTCTTATTCTTGCTCCTGTTGATGTGATGAATAATATTAATTGATTTGCGTATATTGAACCAGCTTTGCATCCCTGAAATGAATCCTGTTTGATCATGGTGTATGATTTTTTGGATGAATTGTTGAAGTCGATTGGCCAAAATTTTGTTGAGAAGTTTTGCATGAATGTTCATCAAATAAATGGGTCTCTAGTTCTCTTTCTTTGATGAGTCCCTGCCTGGTTTTGGGATGAGGGTTATGATGGCTTCATAGAATGTGTTCGGTAGTGAGCTTTCTCTTTCAATTTCATTGAAGAGTTGGAGGAGTATTGGTGTGAGCTCTGCTTTGAAGGCCTTGTAAAATTCCTCTGTAAAACCATCTGGTCCTGGACTTTTCTTAGCTGGGAGGTCTCTTATTGCTGTTTCTATTTCAATGCTTGATATGGGCCTGTTAAGATTGTTTAACACATCTTGCATTAGTTTTGGCATGTCAATATTTGCTAGGAAAAGGTCCATTTCTGTCAAGTCCTCAAACTTATTAGCATAAAGTTTTGAGAAGTATTCCCTTATAATGTTCTGAATCTTGGTTGTTTCCATGGTGATGTTTCCATTCTCATCTCTGAGTTTATTAATTTGGGTGTGTTCTCTCCTTTTTCTGATAAGGTTTGCTAAGGGTCTGTCAATTTTGTTATGTTTTTCGAAGAACCAACTCTTTGTTTTGTTGATTCTTTCTATAGTTTTTTTTGGATTCTAATTCATTTAATTCTGATTTAATTTTGATTATTTCTTTCCATCTACTGGATTGGGGTTTATCTTGCTGCTCTTTTTTAAGTAGGTTTAGATGTGTCATTAAATTGTTAGTTTCCGATCTCTCCAATTTGTTGATGTAGGAGCTCAGATCTATAAACTTGCCTCTGAGAACTGCCTTTGCTGTGTCCCAGAGGAGCTGGTAATTTGTGTGTTCATTTTTGTTGAATAGCATGAACATTTGAATTTCCTTTCTAATCTCTTCCATGATCCACTCATGATTCAGCAGTGTGTTGTTCAGCCTCCATGTGATACCGGACTTTCTTTGGTGGCTTTTGGTGTTGAGTTCTAATTTTATCCCTTGTGGTCTGAGAGAATGCAAGGTATAAATTCAATTAAACATCCCTATCTTAACTGTCTTATTTTCAACAGTATACAAACTACAATATAAACATTCATCTTCAGGAAATCACACGTCTCTAATCACATATTCACCTTTGATTATTCTCCACATCATTATGAACATCCTATGAGATAGACTACACTTATCCACTAGAGTCAGCCTACCACAGCAAACACTTTGTGATACTTCCTGGATAAAGTTGCTTGCCCTCATCCTCATCAGACTTGCAGCAACTTCAGTGAAGAGCATTTTCTCCTGCTCCGCTTGTAGACAATATCATCCTGTTCTATTTCCCAGCAAATAAACTGTGGCTAGCAGGCTTGAGAATTTTTAGATTCAGAGGTTCTTTAGGATTTTTCCTTTAGAATTTTTCCTTTTCTTTCTTTGTAGGTGAGTTGGAAAAAGAAAAAAAAATTAGGCAGTTTATTTTAGTTTAAATGAAAAGACATTTATTTGAAATCACTACAAGTTATTGTTTTTTAAATTTATTTTTAATTCAAAGAGAATAGGGCTGGTTTCAGTGGTGCTTGCCTTTAAACCTATCTATTTAGAAGGCTGAAAGCTGAGGATCATAGTTTCAAGACAGACAAGGTAAAATGGACCTTGGTACTAAACTAAGAACCAATAAACTAAAGGTGGAGCTGTGGCTCAAATGGAAGAATGCCAACTTTGTGCAAAAAATAAGAGCAAAATAACTTAGGCCCTGATTTAATCCTAGTACTAGCATACAGATACTATATATATATATATATATATATATATATATATATATATATATATACTATATGCATACATGTATATATACATATATATATACTATATGCATACATGTATATATACATATGTGTGTCAATGTGTAAATTATATATGTATATGTATGCATATATAATTATATAATAAATTATTTGCAAGTGTCAACTATGTACAAGCAAGCATTTAGTCTTGCTCTTAAAACTAGAATCATATACAATTATGAACTCCTGACCCTCATGCTCTTCTTTTTACCGAAGAAACAGTGCCTTTAGTAATGTATGTTTTTTGAATTTAGATAATGGATGAACATTTTTCACACAATGAATTTTGAAATACCTTTGATCTATTTTCCCATGCTTAAAACTAGCAATACAATTAGTAATAGTAGCCACAATTTGGAACTTTTCTGTATCAATGGAAAAATAATCTGAAGAAAATAGAGTCTGGAAAGAACCAAAGAAATCCAGAGATACATCTATTTTCCACACAATTGTTCAAGTGGAAGGAAGGCCAACATAGTTTCTTTAAAGTAAGAATTAGTCTAAGCTCTACACACCCACAGTTAACACTACTTGTTGTGAACTTGCTGTTTGTACTCTAGGTAGACTTTATAGACTTGGTTATTTTTGTCAGACCAAAATCTACTTGAGGGGCTGGGAAAGTGGCTCAGCGGTAGAGCTCTTGACTTGCATGCATGAGGCCCTGGGTTCGATTCTTCAGGGCCACATAAGCAAAAAGAAAAAAGCCAGAAGTGGTGCTGTGGCTCAAGTGGTAAAGTGCTAGCCTTGAGCTGAAGAGCTGAGGGACAGCGCCTAGGCCCAGAATTCAGGCCCCACAACTGGACACCCCCCAAAAAAATCTACTTGAGTGAGACATAGGAACCTTAAGTAAGACTTCCAGATAAAGTACACAGTGTGTTAGAAAAGGAAACCATAGTCAAAAAATGAAACTTACATTTTGTTGCTCACAGCATGTGAACTCAGGGCCTGAGTACTGGCCCTCAGCTCTTTCGTTAAAGGTTAGCTCTCTACCACTTTGGTACAGAGTACCATTTTTTTTTTGGTAACTAGAGAGACATCTCATAGACTTTCTTTCCAAGAGAGCTTAGAACTTCCATCCTCAGGTCTCAGTCTCCTGATTAGGTAGGATTGTAGGTATGAACCACCAGTATCTACCACCCCCAAACTGAAACTTTTGCGATTCTAGTAAGTTCAATTTTCAGTTTAAACCTCAAAATGTATGGCCAGGAAAGACCTCCTAGAATGGTTCTTGCTACTAAAGAATTGAAATTACAGGGGCTCGAAGGTGTCCCAGTGGTAGAGCGCTTGCCTTGCATGCCTGAGGCCCTGGGATCCATTCCTCAGCAGCACATAAGCAAAAAGAAAAATCTGGAACAAGTGCTGTGGCTCAAGTTGTAGAGCACTAGCCTTGAGCTGAAGAGCTGAGGGACAGCGTGAAGGACAGTGCCCAGGCCCAGAGTTCAGGCCCCATGACCAGACACCCCCCCAAAAAAAAGAAAGAAATTACATGATGAGCAACCAGGAAGTTGTCTGTTAGTAAAGATGTAAGTATAGAAGGATGCTATTAATTTCAGTTATTTTTTTCAATATGATTGATCTTCAGTACATATCTGAGCTTGTTGTCACATTGCATCTACCTCTTGGCATGAGCTGAGCCTGGGTCTATTTTACCTCAAATGCAAGAGATGCAAAAGAATAGCCTATAGTATTCCTGCCTAGGATCTGGACAAGTAGTTGAATGCCTGAGAGAATCAATGTATTCCTGGCATGGGAAGGTGTGGAGAGACAACAGCCTAGGGAGCAAACTTGTGGTGGCAACTTTAACCCCTTCTCCTTCGAAGAAACTGACCTCCCACAAAATTGCAGTGACATAATTCACGTAGTTTATTTTCTGATATGAAGGAGGCATCATGTCTGACTAAACAACTCACCAACTCACTCATAGTCAAAGAAAGGGAAGTTTTTTGTGTCCCCCTTACACCCAGTCTAAGTTTATCTCCATCTTTGACTTTGTCCAGACTCTAATCCTACCAGAAGGTCCCTGATGAGCAGGAAAGTATGTTCTCCTGTCTTCTGACTGGCCCTGTGGGAACTGAGAAAATTTTCAGATTTGAATCTGTTCCTCCTGCTAAGGCTGTGGCTGGTGGAGAGAAAGCTCATTCTCAATTGTGCCCTAGTTCCAAATCTTTTCAGAGAAAGCCAAGGAATGACAGAGTCTTCCTGATGAAGTGAGTTTCCCCATTTATGAAGAGGTCAATTAATATCTGATTCTGAGGCCCAGGTGGAGGTCCTTCACCAGATCCTCTTAGCTGTAGTGGATGTTAGCTCAGACTCCAGGCCATCCTCACATTTCTCCAGCTCTTTCTCATGAATCAAAAGGTCACAGGAATTGACTTGAGAAACAAGGAGAAATGAAAGTAGCAGAAGAAACATTGACAGGTGAAGCAATTAGAAACTCTGGGTGAAATAGCTCAGAAAATCTCCTAGGACAACTCATACAATTTGGGAGTCACATCATAAAATTAGGGAATAAATGTAATGAATTACTACCTAAATTAGTAACTTAATTGCACTTACTACAAGTGTTCTGTCAAAAGGTAGGTGTCCTACCTCTATATTGATGAGGAAAACAGAGCACATTCTTTCGTCACAAATTTCTACTGAGTATCTTCATCCAAAACAGAGATTGTTCTTACTCTCTACTTCTCTGTTATTTTCCTTTGGTGGTTCTAACAATAACATTTGAAAGTGTTAACATCTTCAGACATAATTACATTTTAATTTAATCCATTTGTTATCAAATAAAACAAATTTTGGGGAAAATCTGTCTATGTACATTTTCTTCCATGGCATATTTATTTGATGATATTAAATATTATTTTCATAGTTTCATTTTTTAAAATGAGCAAAATATTTTGTTAAATTAGCACTAATTAGTTGCACATTTTTCCTGTTTTTCCATCTCTGTATATGTGTAAGATATATCTTGAAAACACCTCATATGTTTTCATCATCTTCTTTCTTTTTTTCCCAAACACAGATTCATTGTGCATCTTCACAGAATCACATAAACTATTTTGGTGATATTCTCTCTCATTCACATTTCTGATCCTCCAGTGAATTCTTGCTATTACATATACTCAAGACAGATCCTGTTCTATCTTCTCATAAATATTTTAAGGATATTTTATGTTTTGGAATGAGTTTCATGAGTGTACACCAAATATGCATATACCTCAGTCGAGTTGACCATGCAGATGAATCTGTTTTTCTAACCTCCATCCATCTTCTATCATTCAACAGCTTTTGATAAATTTCATTTTATACCTCTTTATTCAACTTTTCAACAAAATTTGTTATTAATCTTCTAACATTGTCTTTCCCCTAATTGTGGCCTTCTTAAAATTGCTTCAAATTAGAACTATATATGATTGTCCTGTATGTGTTCACTGATATATTTAAATTTCAGTCCCCCATCCACTTATTATAGGCTATCTTTAACCTTTTTAACTGCTCTGAAAATCATTATGGAGGTTCATCAAGAAAGCAAAACTCAATGCCATAAAGCCCAGTGAAATTAGGATTGTGTATATCCAAAAATATTTTGAAAAGAAATAGTAGACGCATTCATTTCTCTTATATCCCAGTATATGTTTATAGCTATGAATATCACATTTTCTTTATTCCCTCTTTCTGCACCCAGGTTGACTGCAGAGCTTGATTGCTATGAATACTCCTCCCATGAACATGGATATTCATGTTGAATCATATTTCTTCCATATGTACCCAAGTTGCTGTAAAGCTCATTAAAATATGTGTCTTTTTTTGCATTGTCTAAACTGCCATTCTGATCTCCATATGGGTTGCACTAGTTTATAATGCCACACAACTATATATAGTTCCTGATTTATTTCAGCCTCTCCAGCATTTGTTTTTATTTGTTTGAGTTGTGATAAGTATTCTGATGTGTAAGATGGAATTTGTGACTTTTTGATGTATATTTCCTTTGTGGATAAGAATTACAAACATTTCATTTATTTATTAAACATTTACATTTGTACATGATTCCTAATCAGTGTTTCTTTCTTTTTTTGTTATTTGATCAATTTTTAAGTTATAGAATTTGTGATTTTCCAACAAGTCGTTTAAATAAGGATACAGTTGGACCTGTTGCAACAATGAGAAGTACAAGTTGTCATGTCAAAAACGAATTTTACAATTGGGGGGGAGGATCAGGTTGGGGGAGAGGGAGGATGGGAAGGGATGGGAAGGGTAAACAAAGGAGGAGGCTACAAAATGCTTGATAAGAAATGTACTCACTATCTTGCCGATGTAATTGTAACCCCTCCGTACATTTTTTCACAATAAAAAAAGAATTTGTGATTTCTCCCATTCCAACAATTTACCTTAGTAAAAAATAAATATCACTACAAAGGTGCACAATTTACTAAAATCAACCGATTGTACATTTATAACACTGTTTTTTTTACAACCAGGCAATTATTTCAATAAAGATGCCGAACATCTTTCACTTGAAAGATAGATTGAAAGGATAGTATCTCATATTAGCCCTAAGCTAATCTCAGAATTAAAAGTCACAGCCGAGGCCCTGAATTGGGCTAAGTAAAATGCACTAACACAGTAAAATAGCATTTAAAGTGATCAAAGGGCTTCATAAGTTATTTTTAAAACAGCACCACCTTCAACAGTAAATGGTAAAGTTCACAAGCAGACCATAGGAATCTGAACATCAAGAAGATCAAAGGATAAAAGTATACAGAAGGACAACTTTAGAACGTTGACTCAGAATTGGGATGGGGGGAAAACCATTATATACCAAAACTTAGTGCTGAAGGGAAGAAGTGTTTTACCCCAAACCTCAGCTGTGTCTGACTCTCTCACACTACACACACACACACACAACACACACACACACACACACACACACACACACACACACACACACACACACACACACACACACACACACACACACACACCTCGTGTACACAGAGAATCCCAGGGGCAGTTATATCTGGAACAATGAAACTTTTTTCCTCTTCCTTCTAGATAATCAAATGTGATGTTTTGGTTGACTCCACAGCCTCCCCACACCTGAGTAGAAGGAGAGAAAGGATGCCATAGACTGCAGGATGGCCTTGTGTACCCCTGGCTTCCTGTGTAAAAATGCAGTTTGTGGTCCCCTAGGCAGGGGCGGCCAAGCTGAAATGGAGGTACACTTTGCCTGGAGGATGGCACCCCGGAGTCCTGCATGCTTGGTGAACCAGGCATGAGAAACCCTGTGAGCATCTCTGTGATGGCCTCTCAGCGCTGTGGAGAAGTTGATACCTGTAGTTGGACATGGCAGAAGACAAGAGGACAGCAAGAATCCTGAAGGCAGGAGAGGCACAGGAGTGAATGTGCCTTTCTGTGGAGAAGACTAGGCCACGCTAAGGAAGTTCCCAGGCTGCACAAGGTGGCCACTGTGCAGGTCCCCAGATTCATCACCCAGGCTTGTCCACAAAGCCTGATCCTGATCCAGAGCTGGAACCTTACCCGCTTCCCTGGGCTCGGAGCAGCAAGAGCAGTGAACTCGAGACATGCTTCCTACACCTGGCCTTTACAACTCAACAATTTCAGTCACAATTCTTCTTTCCCTGGTATCCTAGCCTCTGCTACTGTGTTCTACATAATTCATAGTACTATGGATCCAGGCACCTGATCCCTGACACCCGTGACACTGATACTGCATTGCCTAAGAAAACAAGGGCAGATTGGGCATAGCCAGTATACTTGGATACCCCTGGCCTCTTGAAGTCACATTGGGACAAGTTATTCTTCAGATATTTAACATGAGTGACTAACTGGATGTGGAAAGGAAAGAGGTTATACAGAGGTGACTAGACACAGATATATAATTTTGCGTTTTAAAAATTATATGAACATGCATATACATGGTACTTTATTAATTTATGGAATAGTTGCATATAATTAATGCTATTCAATATTTTATGCTCTGTGATAGTTAACTTATGAGTTTACCATTGTCAATAAGAATTGAGCTATTAACAAATGGAATTTCACTGTCAAATACTACAGGAAAATTATTGATGCTAGTACCAAAATGAAAGCCAGCACAGTTAAACTGAATAAAGCTACAAGTTTGAAAGGAGGGGGTTAGTGTTAACGGCTTCTATACATGGAATCTGGGAAGAATACAATGTGTTTTGTTGAATTACTAGTTTTTTTAACCTTGTTAGAAATCAGAACATTATTATTTATTCTTGCTTTTTGGGAACTCTTTAGTAAATGGTTTACAAAAAAAATATCAACATGAATTTGAAAATTCATGATGTGAATTATCAGATTAACATTATTTGCGAAGCTGCCCTGAGATGCAGGCAGGCGTGATTCCTTTTCTATTAAATTAATGAAATAAGCTTAGTTTTAAATGGATGGAGAGTCCATGACATTTGTTCCAAAACAAGAAGATACAGGAGAAAATTAAAGAGAAAGGAGAACCAAGTCTTCTGAAATTAGCAAAAATATATAGAAATGTAATTTAAAAATTCATGGTCCAAAGCAAACCCTGGCAGGAAAGTTTGTGAGACTGTTATCTCCACTTAACCACCAGAAAAGAGGAAGTGTTGCTGTGGCTCAAGTAGTAGAGGGCTCCCCTTGATATGAGGAGTTCAGGAACATGTTAACACTCAGGCCCAGAGTTCAAGCCCCACAACTGACAAAAAGAAATAAAAAAAAAAAGCATCAAACAACCTGAAGATGTTGTCCAGAATAAAGAATGTGGCACTATGCATTTACATGACTTAGTCACTTGCAACTTAGTTTACCAGGGGAGGGTGGGTGATTTGTTTGTGAGCCAAAACCTGCAAAACTATTTTGCACTTTACCAAGGAAGGAGGGAATGGAGGAATAGGAAAGGTGTTAGATGGCCTGTCCTTTTGGTTCAGTGATTGTTTTCTGGAGTCAAATTCAGAGAAATTTCACTGGTAATCCTACGTGCATGAGGAATTATGGAGCCATGCATTGGAAGTGGTCTTTGTCCTGTACTTGGACTGGTTCCAACTGCCACTAGGTAGTCCAGGTCCCACTTCAGGACCAAGATGCCTTGAAGACAAGTTACCCACCAGGCAGGTGGACCTAACCACAGCCAGAAACGGCAAAAAGTGCCATGTCAAGGGCAGCACGTGAGATCTAGACCAGACAGATTTTTGTCATCCACATTTTGTATTACTTTGATTCTACAAAATAATATATGGATTTTAACACCTTCCCCCTCTCCCCTCTCCCCCACTTTGGATAAAGCTCACAAAAATCCTGCCTCTAGCTCCCAGGACACATAACTCTTAGGTTTTCCCAATCGTATCCACGATAGAGAATGACTTAATTGTATTTTTGGGGGGTCCGGCCCTGGGGACTGAACTCTGGGCCTGGGCGCTGTCCCTCAGCTCTTGAGCTCAAGGCTAGCACTCTACCACTTGAGCCACAGCACCACTTCTGGCTTTTTGCTTATGTGGTGCTGAGGAATCAATCCCAGGCCCTCAGGCATGCAAAGCAAGCGCTCTACCACTGAGCCACCCAGGCTGACTTAATTGTATTTTGAATACATAAAGCATGCATATGAAACTAGCACATTTTGATCTTAGGAGAAAACAGCCTTGTTCCCCTCTACTTTGTTGACTGATAGGCAGTTTTAGAGGAGAATATGTTTTCCTTTTTAGCTAAAAAGCTTGTAGGAAACTATGTTCATAATCTGGCTGCTCTTCCCCATACCTCAACACCTAAAATACAAATTTCACTAGAATTTGCAAGAAAGAATACAAAAGCCAAACATTGGGAATGCTCACATACAGAATGTTTACAAAACCCTGAATATAACTTGTTGTCTGAGGGAGGGGCTCTCTTTACATAAATTAACGAACCCAAAAGAGCAACCATTAGTACCTGACATGAGTGTCAATGGTTGCTCTTCCATTGACAAGGAGCGGGGCAGCCTGAGCCAGCAGGAGGATGCAGGGAAGGAAGCTTCCACACTGACCTGGGTACAAAAGTTGGAGTAACGACCTCTGGGCCTGTCTTTCTCCTCAGAACGCAGCAGAGTCATCCCCTGCTCCAAGATCTGGCGAATGGCTCCGATTCTGTCAGCCCCATTATGAAATGCAAGTGTGAGATCCCAGGGAAGGGTCATTCAGGCCCTGGACCTGCAAGCAGTTGCTAGAGTGCTTCAGTGGCACCATGCCATGTAAGCCATGCCCAGGTAGAGCTTCCAGCGACTGCAGCTGGCTCTGTGCTGTGGCACCCACTGAGGACTGCCCTAGCCTGCCAGAGAAGAAGAAGGTAGTGCAGAAGGTGGAAGGGCTGCAGCTAGGCTTTTACTTCACCAGAGGCCCCAGCATGCCCAGTTGGCCCAGTGTGCCAAATAAAGAAGCTGACATCTGAACTACTAATTTTATTGAGCAGTTGTAAATAAGGTGATACACATTAGTGTATGCACAATGTTATATCCTGAGTCTGTAGTTTCCAAAGGACATTGAACTCCATACTAGCAAGAATGGATTTTATTTTTTGTATTTATAAGGCCATAATGGCAAACTGAAATAGAAGTGCAATAAAATTGTTATCCAAAAACATAGTATTAAATCTCAGAATTTGAAAAATAGTTGCATGTAAGTACTGCAAATGAAGTTATACTAGAATGGTAAAATATGCACAAACTATATTAATTCAGTTACATTCAAAAGTAATAAAAAGGAATTACAGAAAGAATACTTACTGTACACAAAATACTACAATGTTTTTAAAGGTTGAAATAACATAGGTTATGTATATTGTTGTAATAAAACATAGTATTTCCATGTTCTTGTCCTGTTTATATCACTGAAGGAAAATATTAGAGAGTAGAAATTATATGTGGCACCAGTTGCTTCCGTTACCAAGAAAGAAGTGGCACTTCTAAATGTGCATCCTGGAAAGACCCTCATACCCAGCACACATAGACCCATCAGAGGTCCATGTGATGACTCTGAGGGACTCCAAGGTACCACAAGGCTGATGCATTGCATCTATAAAACCCTCACCTTTGTACTACATTGAGATTTAGGGAGTAAGGGGGCAATGGAGCTTATAAAAAGAGTCGTGATATTCCAAGAGAATATCTAAAACACCAGTCCACACATACACATTTCGACTTTCTACCTGAACCTAGGCAAAAATACAGTGAACCAAAGAAACTGGGCCCTAGAACTAAGTAAAACTTACTAATCAGACATGAGTGAGGCAAGCAAATTTAGCCTAACACACAAATATGCAAAATATTCTTTGTTTATACAAATACACTTGGAAACAAAGTGCAATAGAAGATAGATACCTTGTATTAATTCTTACTCAGCTAGACCACCTTGGCTCATAACTACAGTCTTATAGAGGAGAATTGAGCTCATGTGAATAACAAGTCTGCAATATGACTTTTCCCAAATCACCAGCAAAAGCTTGGCTATATCGGGTGCTGGTGGTTCATACCTGTAATCCTAGTTTCTCATGAGGCTGAGATCTGAGGATCGTGGTTCAAAGCCAGCCCAGGAAGGAAAGTCTGTTAGACTCATCTCCAATTAACCAATAGAAAACTGGAAGTGGTGCTGTGGCTCAAGTGCTCACCTTGACCTGAAGAGCTCAGGGACAGAGCCCAGGCCCAGAGGTCAAGCCCCATGACCAACAAGGTTTGAGGCATAACTTAAGTGGGAGAGTGACAAGCAAGCAAGCTGAATCCTTCAGTTCAAACCCTTGTACAAGATAACAAGCAAGCAAACATACCCTCAACATTTTCTTTTCATGAAGGGAAGGAATGGGGTGGTTGTTCCATCAATTCTATCTAGGGAAATCATAAGTGATCTTTCTGGCAATCCTCAAGCTGACAGAACCAGTATCTTCTCTTTTTAGGAGAATCTCTCTCTCTCTCTCTCTCTCTCTCTCTCTCTCTCTCTCTCTCTCTCTCTCTCTCTCTCTCTCTCTCTCTCTCTCTCTCTCTCTCTCTCTCTCTCTCTCTTTTTCTGTGTGCGTGTGTGTGTGTGTGTGTGTATGTGTGTCCATTGTGGGGCTTGAATTCAGAATCTGGGGACTCTTCCTGAGCATTTTTGCCAATGCTAGCACTTTACCAATTTTAACCACATTGCCACTTTCAGTTCTGGTGGTTACTTGAAGATAAGCGTCTCATGGACTTTTCCTGCTTGGGCTGGCTTTTGAACCTCAATCCTCAGATCTCTGCATCCTGCGGAGCTAAGATTATAGGACTGAGCAACCTATTCCCAGCTAAGGGAAGTCCCTAACAGGATGGTCATCTGAATGCCAATTAACCATTCTTATCATTTTCTGTCTGGTGCACAGTTGGACTATAATTTTAGCCATGTATTTACTAATAAGGTGTTTAACCCCTGTGCTTCCATGTGAAAAGTTAAGAGTTAACTGCTCAGAGAAGTTCAGAGTTCAGTGAATTAATACACAGTTCTATAAAGAGCAGATTTTGGCACACAGTAATACTTCAGAAATGCTATTCTTATAACAAACTACAAATTGTGACAGTTATCCTCACATATTAAAACACATGGGATCATTTCACATTCATCTAAGGAAGCAACATCAAAAAGAAGAGCAGTTGTGATTGTCTGTAAAAAGAAAACATTATTGGTTATATAGTATTGAATTCATTCATCTAGAATTTCTATAACTGAGAAGTACACATTGTATATTATTGAAAGCAGCAATGTTACATCACTATTTAGACAAGGCTGAGACCAGCCAGTGTCACTGTCATTTGATATAGTTTTTCCAACTTTCAAAAGCTTGACAAGAGAGAACAAAAACAAGGATTTCTCAGCATGGTTGGCCAACCTGGCTGCTCTACAGGGCAGCACCAGCAGTTCAACCAGATGCTTAGTAACAGCTATGGCCAGTGGAGATTTGTTGACTAGCCCTCATGGAGATTGCCATCTCTTAGAGAGATCAGAGAATCACTTTGTCTTTTATGAATGCTACAGTATCTCCATAAGTATGAACATTAGAATGATGCTATATTTTATTCTGTTATTCAACCTTATATCACCCAACTATATATAAATGTTCATTGGTTCAGAAAGAATATTATGTGTTCCCAGAGGTATCCAGTTAATGTATTTTCCAACATTCATATAAATTTACGTCTTTATTTAGGCAAGTCACTGCTTAAGTCGTCATATTAACTATTAATCTTATTTTTCCAACGTATTTTGCAGTTTTTGTTAAGAAAAATAGAAAAAGGAATAGGAACAGGTTGGACTCTCCATTTCGACATGTCTACTTACTGAGAATCAGCAAGTGGCAACCAACCTTCCGGCAGGAGTGGAGGCTACAAGGAGCTGGATTTGGAGGTGGGTTTTGTGGGGTCTGAGCCAGGGGGCAGAGGTTATCAAAAGCCTATTAGGGCAGAGAAAGGTAGGGACTTTCAATCAGCTCACAGTGGAATGTTGAAGGCCAGGCTTGGGTCAGACTGCCCTGCCTGCACATCAAGTCCACACATACCTGGGCTTTGCCTGGTCCATATGTGCCTGAGACAGTAGGGCGGCAGTCATTCCTTCATATTCCATCTTTAGATACATAAGAAGTTTGGGACAAGAGGGGAGAGGTAAGTCTTTCATATAGGGTCTTTGGATAGATAAAAGGATTGGGCTGGAAGAAGAAACCAGGAGTTGTTAGACTCTTCTTTGGAGATTCTTTGTCTGGTCCTATTGGGGATTTATTATCCAAACTGTCCTGTTCGGAATTTATATTCCATTTGGGAGTTTCTAGCAGAGGTATCATCCTAGTCCTGAACTTTCCTTTGTTTTTTTTTTTTTTGTAGGCCATGGGGCTTTAATTCTAGGCCTAGGTGCTGTCCCTCAGCTCTTCAGCTCAAGGCTACTGCTCTACCACTTGAGCCACAGGCCACTTCTGGCTTTCTGGTGGTTAATTGGAGATAAGAGTCTCAAAGACATTCCTGCCTGAGATGGCTTTGAACTGTGATCATCAGATCTTAGCCTCCTGATTAACTGGGATGACAGGAGTGAGCCATCAGTGCCCGGCTTTGGTCCTGCACTTCAGATGAGGTCAGGAATGAATTATTCCTGAGAACCAGGAAGGACCCGGGGGTGGGAGGGGTGGGAGGTGAGAGTCCATGGAAGCAACGTGGAGTTATGAGAACAAAGCAGGTTCTCATCAGCTTTGAATAGAAATTAATTATTTTGATAATCACCAATAATTATGGCCTTTTTACTCTTAGGATAAGTCACACTGATAATATTGATATTTCTATATCTACATAGATATAGATTTTCACAGTGATATTTCTATAGTGCTAACCAGATGCTAGGCACTATGTGTACATTCTCTCCCTTACATATACACACACTCCTTACAACAACACTTTAGCACAAGTACTATATTGTTACCATTTTATAGATGAAGAAAACAGAACCAAAGAAGAAAGATTAAATAACTTGTCCAGTCTGGTGAGTGGTGGAGCTAGAATTTGTACTCACCACTCTGGGTTCATGTCTATGCTCTTTAGACATGCTGCCATGGGCAGGTGAAGAATGAGTAAAAGTTCTAATGGTTTGAAGGTGAGGATGAATGGAAATATAGAGAATAGGAAATCAATACTTGCGAAAGCATGTCAGATGTGAGGACAGTAATAGAGGACAGGTATGTCTGAGATTAAAAATAAGAGACATGAAGTGAACCCAGGGAAGGCACAGTTAGAGCCAGGGGTCCTGTGGAGGCCAGACCATGTAGGAATGGGCAGGTCAGATCAGAAACTTAAAGAAGAACAGGATTCAGTGAGCAAGAGGGCACAGTAGTCTGAATGCCATTTTGGCATACAAGGTGAGAATGCAAGGAGCCATGTGACAGCCAGATGACTGTGCTGTTGGAGGTAGGGTACAAATCACACAGGGCAGAGGGAAGGATTTAATTTGGGAGAGGTAGTCTCAAAAGGAGTTCCATGGGTGATTCCTAGGCTTCTAGTTTGTGGAAACAACTAAGGAGGCTCAGAGGCTTGTAATGAAAGTAATTTGCTAAATCCTGGATATGTGGAATACAAGGAATATATGGGATCAGGGGAGGTGTCCAGAAGTATACTGAAGGAAGGACTCAGAGATAAATTCTGGAGATAAACCTGACAGTTTAAGCTACAGGATACATAAGATCCCACAAACAGGCTCTAGAAGAAGAGACGCTGAAGGAAATGGCATTTTAAAAGACCAAGAAGATAAGGATGAGCCTACAACAGAGATACGGAGAGGCAGAAGGTAAACCAGTACAGTAATGTCAGAAGCCAGTGAGAGGACATGTTTAAGAAAGCAATAAAGTACAATGCTTCTGAGAACAAAGAAGACTCATGTTGAAACAACCATTACATCAGGAGACATGGTGACAGCTTCCAGAAGGACAAGAGGGCAGGAGTGAAGTGAGGAATGAGGATGGGGTATGGAAATGAAGAAAGAGGGAACACACTCAGAAAGATGGAAGCATGAGAGAATGGAGTTTCAAGAGAAGGTTCAGCAGATTTCTGAGTGCTAAACACCTGTGGCTCACAACTGTAATCCTAGCTATTCAGCAGGCAGAGATCTGAGAACCACAGTTTGAAGCCAGCGTAGGTACACAAATCCTTCAGACTCTTATCTCCACTTATCCAGAAAAAACATAACTGGAGGCATGGCTTTAGCTAATGATGCCAGTCGTGAGCAAAAAAGTCAAGTGAGAGTCCCAGTGTTCAAGTCCCAGCGCCAGCATGAGAATGACCATATTTAAAATGTTGATTCCAAGACCAGATCTGGGAGAAAGAAGGTGAATTCAGAAGAGAAAAGCCGTAACTATGAAGCTTCTATGAATTAGAGAGAGAAAAGATAAAAAACTTGAAGAGCTGTGAGAAGATAGTCTTTTACCAGGAAGGCAGGAAGCTAGGAGGTGAGTGACTATAAACAGGTTTGTACCTTTGACAGTGAGAAAACTGTGAAGTTCCCATCTGATGACTCCCACCTTGTTTAAGACACAAAGCTGCACAGGGAGAATGAAAGAGGAGGTGTGGGGTGAGAAGGAAAGTGTAGTGTCAGAGTTCTGAGCAGACAAGAAGGTCTAAGCTTTAAAGGTGGTAAAAGTGAAACCCTGAAACAGATTGCTAGGTGGAACTGAGGGCTCATTTCAGAATACTGGAAGTCAAGACATGCAGAGGTTTCAAATGATTACAATGCCTGCCTATGGGTTCAGGTAGGGTGGACAACTGTGAGGAGTCATCGAGCTTGGGTTTGGTTAAGCAAGATCCCACACGAACTCGAAAAGACAAGTGGACTTAAGGTATAAACCTGCTAGATATAGACCATGCACCTAAGCTACAAGAAGAAAAGCGAGAAAAGAGAGACTTGGCGAGAGTAACAGAAGAAATGAGTTGATGGAAAGAGGTGGGCAAAAACAGAATATTTGAATTTAACCCATTAATTTTATGAAAACACGTTAGAAGGGGACACAAGTGGGTCATGCTGCATGTTAGCTCTTCAGAAGACTGAGATCCAGAGGATTGCAGTTTGAAGCCCGCCCAGGCAAAAAGTCGTAGACTCCATCTCCAAAATAACCAGCAGCAACCAAGTGGTGCAGCACTAGATGTCAGCAAGCTGAGCAAGAGCTCAAGGCTCCAATTCAAACCACAGTACCTAAAAAAAAATTAAATCACTCATTAGCAATTGTGTAGACTTTAAGTCAAAGCCCAGCAAAACAAGAACCAGGATATTGGTGCTAGCAAGAGGGGAAGGCTAAGGGAGCAAGGGGAGAAGGGTAGATGAAGGGGGAAGGGTGGAGAATGCAGGCAAGAATCCATACCACAGAATTGAGAAACATTAAGGGAAAGGGTGTTTCAAAAGGGAGTGTGTAAAGATGTTGATGTGGTGACACAAATCATGATGAAGAGTACACATAAATTGCTTTATTAAATTGCAAAACATTCAATACATAACCTAGAATTAATATAAGTAAAGGGAAGGGTGGCTTGGAGGATTGGGGGAGAATGCTGAAAGGATAACATTGATCAAGACACACAATATTCATAAACTGCTCTGTACAAATACCTAAAAATAACAAAAATATTTTTAAAAAGCAAGCAGGGAATGACTATGGTCATAAGGCAAGACACAATGCCATCTACGGTTAGCAAGAAAAAAATGGGAATGTAAGTTTCAGACCCCAAGTAAGTTGACTAAGTTAAAAAAATTACTCATTAGAAAGCTTGAACTGCATTGCTTCTTATTAATACATTAAGAAGATGTATGAAAAGATTACAATCCAATGAGTAAAATATGCAAAACACCCTACTTGGCTTGGGACTCCTCATCCAGAGCACCCAGGGTCTCTTCCTCCAAGGTTTCTTTCTTTGGGGCCGTTAACTCCATGCCACTGAACAACAGCAAAAGGCTCTGCAGTGATATGAATGAATTACACCAATGCTTTTACAAACATAAGCTCACAAAAAAACAATGACCTATTTCTTCTTTTTCCAATAAAAGCAGTATTAGGGTTTGAACTTAAGAGCATTGCATTGAAGCAAGATTTTCCTACTTATGCTTTCTGCATAGCTGAGATTATAGATGTATACCCCCAACCTGGCTTGTTGATATTCAGTCTTTTCTCCCAGATAGCCTCAAACCATGATCCTCCCAAGTCTTTAGAGATTACAAGTGGGAGTCACTGAGATCAAGTTTAGTGTCTTATTTCTTAAGGGTTTGCTTTTCAAGGAGTTCTGTACACATACAGCTGCCACACCAAAATGAATTTCTTATCCATATAAATTTCCACAATGTGAAAAGTTCTTTTATAATAGAAATTTCCATAATAAATCTAAAATTAAGAATGGGATATAGGCCAGGCACCAGTGGCTCATGCCTATATTCCTAGCTACTCAGGAGGCTGAAATCAAGAATCACAGTCCAAAGCAAGCCTAGGCAGGAAAGTATGTGAGAGTCTTATCTCCAGTTAATCACCAGAAAATCAGAAATGGAGCTGTGGCTCAAAGTGGTAAAGCACTAGCTTTAGTGCATTAGCTCAAATGGTAGAGCACTGGGCTTACATGACCAGGTCCTGAGTTCAAGCACCATGATCAGCATGAGAGACAGAAAGAATGGAAGATATTCTTTTTTTCTTTTTTCTTTTCGTCAGTCTTGGGACTTGAACTCAGGGCCTGGCACTTCTCCTGAGCTTCTTTTACTCAAGGCTAGTACTCTATCACTTGAAATACAGTGCCACTTCTGGCCTTTTCTGTTTATGTGATACTAAGTAATCCAACACAGGGCTTCATGCTTGCTAGGAGAGTACTCTAACATTAAGGCACATTCTCAGCCTCAAACATAAATATTCTTAAACTACAAGCATTAAAAAATACTCCCAATAAAAATAAGACTATGTTGGGCCTGGCACCACAGAGTGTGGTTGGGGTAAGAGACCAACAAAATGCTGGTGTAGTGTTTACACCTGCCACAAGAACTATACAGACATGGGAGCTATTACTTGGCAGGCTGTGGTCAGGCTAGCCTGGGTAAAAAGCTACTTTATTCAAAAAATAATGAAAAAGGATTGGGTACATATCTCAAGTGATTGAGCCTCTGCATGGCTAGTGCAAGGACCCTGAGTTCAAACCTAGTACTCCCAAGAGGAAGAAAAAGACCACCGAACAAACTCAGAAAATGGCAATAAGGTAGAAATAAATTTTTAAAAAAAGGATCACATATGATTATAAATAAGCTGGTAATAACTAATCCAGCAAAACAAGACTTTGAATTAATTTATATTCTATTTCATTTTAATATACCATCTACAGACGAAATAAAGCACAACGAAAATTTGAATTTTAATTCACATGACCTCATTCTTTTCCTTTCTGTATTGACATTAATACTATTTGAACATTACATTTTATGAAGGCCCAGACAAAGAAATATTACTTTTAGTAAACTGTTAAAATGTAGAATTGGATGTATGGCTCAAGTGACACAGGCTTGGTCTAACAAGCCAAGCTCAATTCCCAATATTGCTAGGAAAATATTACAGTCATATACAGAATCCAGCATTTTTTTCATCCTAGTGCAGAAAAATAAGTTTTCCATGATGGCTTTTTAAGGTTTTAAAGTACATATAAATTAAGCTGCATTAATAAAATACATCTCAACTTAAATATTGTGTGTTTTAAACACGTAGAAACTGCAATCAGTTTGAAAAGACCCTTATAATTAAAGAATGTACTCTTAAGGAAGGGACCCAAAGGTGGAATGAATGGCTCTGTGCCAGTGAACCTGTAAAATAATATTTATCAACATGAATGACAGTAAATGGCAACAAGTTTTTAATATTTTTTCCATTGTTGATGAAGATGGTGTTGTTTTTTTTTTCTTTTTGGTCTTTATTTCTTGTTTTTTGTGTGTTTGTTCCTTTAACTGTCTTTGGGGGGTAAGAGGAGGCAAAGAAATGGAAGAACCAAGGGTAAACAAATGCAGCAGTGATACTCAGTAGACACTATCAGGAAAATGAACTGTACAACTATACAATTTGTAGGTAGAGATGGGAGAGGGAAATGGAGAGAGCAAAGGAAGGGGTGAAATTGCCACCAAAGTAATATATTCATTATCTGCTTATGAAATGGTGACCCCTCTGTACATCTCTTTAATAATTAGTAACAGGGATTGGGAAATTAACTAAGTGGTAGAGTCCTTGTCTAGCATGCATGAGGCCCTGGGCTCGATTACTCAGCACCACATAAGAAGAAAAAGTTGGAAGTGCTGTTTTGGCTCAAATGGAAGAATACTAGCCTAGAGCTGAATAGCTGAGGGACAGAGCCTAGGCTAAGGGTTCAGGCCCCATGATCAACAAAGAAAAATTACTAACCATTTTTTTTAATCTCACAGTTTCTTTTTGCCATAAATTTTGATTAACTTCCACTTTGGTTTTGCTTTTTCTTTTGTTGTACAGGTTCCTGAGTCTTGAGCTCAGGGTCTCTCTCTCTCTCTCTCTCCCCTCTGTCAGCTTTTTCTCTCAAGGCTGGCTCTCTACCACTGGAGGTATACCTTCACTTCCAGCCTTTTTTTTTTTACTGTTTAACTAGAGATCAGAATATCTATCTCAGGTCCATCTGCCTGAGCTGGTTTCAAACTTTAGTTCTCAGATCTCAACCTCCTAAGTAGCTAGGACTATAGATTTAAGCAACAAGTCCCTGGCATTTAAAAAAATATCATAAAATAGTTATAGTTGTGATATTTCCACATAATGTTACCCTCCCTCTTCTCAAAACAATTTCAACAGGTTTGACAAAATTCTACTTAAACCATATTCATTCTATTTCCCCTTAGTTAGTCAACCCTCTTACTAGTACTCCACCCTAGCCTCTCTCTCTCCCCCAACTTGATATTGATCAACAGCTTTCATGTAATTTTCATATATAGTTACAATGTATTTCAATATTCTTCATTCTTTTCCCCTTCCCCTTCTCCTCTTAAATAGACTTGTAGACTCAAATTGTATGTCTGCCCATAATAATAAAAGTAGAATCATGTCTACAAATACATATGATTTTTAGGTCTAGCTTTTATATAGGAGAAAAAAACATATATCTTGTGGGTTTTTTTGTTGTTGTTGTTTAGCTTAGCTCATTATGATGTCTTCTAATTATATCCATTTTTCTGAAAGCGACTTGATTTCATTTTCCTTCATGGCTGTGTAACATTCCATGTTGCATCAATACCACTTCTTCTTTATCATTCAAGAAGATTCCAATGCTGGGTGCCGGCGGCTCATGCCTGTAATCCTAGCTACTGAGGAGGCTGAGATCTGAGGATCATGGTTCAAAGCCAGCCAGGCAGGAAATTCCGTGAGACTCTGATCTCCAATAAACCACTAGAAAACCAGAAGTGATGCTGTGGCTCAAGCGGTAGAGCACTTGCCCTAAGCTGAAGAGCTGAGGGACAGCACCCAAGCCCAGAGTTCAAGGCCCACGACTGACCAAAATAAAAAAGAAGATTCCAGCTGTCTGATTCCATTATTTGGCTATTGTACACAATGCTGTAATAAACATGAGTTATTCTGACATCTTTCTGGTATATTGATTTATTCTATTGGCATTTGCCTCATACTAGTATAGTGGAGTCTTTGGGAGGGTTTATTTTTAGGCTGATATCCATAATGATTACACTAGTTTACATTCCCACAAAAAGACAATAAAGATTCCTTTTCTAATACATGTTGCCAGCATTTTCTTGGTGGTTGTCATTCTAACTGAAGTAGATGGAATCTTATTGCAGTTTTAATTTGCATGTTCTTTATTATAACTAAGGCTGTTGGACATTTCCTGATGACTTTATTAGCCATCCCTTTCTTCTTCTTTAAACTATGTAATTACATTATTTGTGGGTTTTTTATGTCTATTTTTCAGTCCTCTGTATAGTATGGATATCAATCTTTTATTTGTTGGATAGCTGGCAAAGATTATTCTCTTATTATTTGAGTTGACTCTTGATTCTGGTCACTTCTTTTGCTTTGAAAAACTTAATTTGATACTGTCCCATTAACCCATGTTCGTTTCCATTCTCTGGAGTCCTATTCAGAAAATAATTGCCTGTGTTTCATAAGTTTTCTTATATTTTTCTGTAGTAGATTTAAAACTTCAGTTCTCATTTTGAGCTCTCTGTACCTATTGGGGTTTTTGTTTTTGTTTTTGTTTTTAGAAGGTGACGAAAGGCCCATTTTCAGTATCCTAAATGGATGACCTGTTTTCCTAACACCATTTATTGGAGAGTTTTTTTTTTTTTTCTCCAGTGTGTGTCTTTTGGCTCCTTTGTCAAATATCAGTTGGCTACAGATATGTGCTCTTTTACTTTATGAACAAGATGTTTTTCTTTTCATTTGTATTTGCAGGTCCTGGGCCTGAACTCAGGGCCTAGCTACTGCCCCTGAGGTATTTTTTCCCAAAGCTAGGATTCTACCACTTTAAACACAACTCCATTTCCAGGTTTTTGGTGGTTAGAGATAAGGATCTCACACACTTTCTTTTTTTTTTTTTTTTTTTATTGTAAAAATAAGGTACAGAGGGGTTAGAATTACATGGGCAAGATAGTGAGTACATTTCTTATCAAGCATTGTAGCTTCCTCCATTGTTTACCCTTCCCATCCCTTCCCAGCCTCCCCCATCCCCCCACCCAATTCTCCACCCCCACCAAAGTTGCAAAGTTTCGACATGACAACTTGTACTTCTCACTGTTGCAACGGGCCCACCTGTATCCTTATTTAAACGACTTGTTTTCCCCTTCCCCCCCACAAATTATACCACATCAAATACATTGAAAGCAGGGGTTATACTGTGGGGAGATACATACAAAGCAACAAAGAAATAATCTTATGACATTGTCCCATTTGTTAGGAAATGGAAAGACTTGGAAAAAATTTTGCATTGTGAAGGTTAAAATGTGTATATGACTTTAACTAAGTATTACTATTCCACAATAGTTAGAAATTTGTGAATTTCATGTAATCACTTAATCTCAATAAAACCTATTTAAAACATTATTACCCTTTGGACTATATTCTAACAATTCATAATGTGGCATGATTTTTTTTCCTGTATTTTGATGTCTAGTCCAATTTCCCTAAGGGATTTTGATAGGTTAAAAATAATTTCTTTTTTTTCTCAAAACTATATTAAATGCTAATAAAGAAAATTGGAAAATAATATAATTTTAAATCAGAAAAAAGATTTCTGTTTTAAAATTGTTTTGGATTTCGTTAGAGGGTAAAAAACCAATGTAGAGAATTTATTTGGAATAGTCTTTTATATGAAAAACAAAATTAATCATCAGTACTTTGGCATTTCTTTTCAAAAAAAGAAAATTGTAAATGGGATGGGCAGGGAAATCAATAAGACTCTTATCTCTCAAAAGCCAGAAGTGAAGACATACATGGTTCAAGTAAAGTGCTAGCCTTAAGCACAAAAGCTCAGGGTCAGTACCCAGGCCTTAAGTTCAAGCCCCAAACCCTGCACACACAAAAATATCTTACTCTAAGACTTATGTATAAACTATCATCACCTAAATTAGTCACAAACAAAACCAAAATGAATGCCACAAACCATGTCTTCCTAACACCACTCTTGGAAGCCCCACAAATGGCACAGCCACTTCTACATACACACATGTAGATATTATGTGTGTATGTATATATATTCGTCAGGCATGCAAGGCAAGTGCTCTACCACTGAGCCACCTTCCCCCCCCAAAAAATTAACAAGTTGAAGCTGGGAACTGGTGGCTCATTCCTGTAGTCCTAGCTACTTATAAGGCTGGGATCTGAAGATCACAGTTCAAAGCCAACCTGGGCATAAAAGTTACATTATCTCCTAGAAAACCAGAAGTGGAGCTGTGGCTTCAAGTGGTAGAGCAGTAGCCTTAAGCAAAAAGAAAAAGCTAAGAGACAGAACCAGGCCTTGGATTCAAGCTCTAGAACTGGCACCTAAATAAATATAGTTAACAAACTGAAAAATTAAAAGATTTGCTTTAGATTTTCTATTTGTAACCGATAAGCGTTTGAGTTTTACTATTATAGTGTCACCATTCAACTACAGAATTACTTCAGTGCTTATTCTATCTTCTTTCTGCTACCCCACTTTTAACTATATCGATTAAACTTGCTTTATAGTAAAGTCACTTCCATCATTTCTGTATGTAAATGGAAAAGTGTTAAATAGAATTGGCTACTTATTAGGATAATAATAAATATCCTGAAAACATTGCATTCTCTCTCTAAATTTCCAAAGACCAAAGCTAATAGTGACAGACATTTTCCCCCAGAAATCAGTTGAAAGAGGTCAAGAGTGCAATTGAATCCACCTTGCTTTTCCATGCTGGAACAGCAGTTTGAAGTAGGTGATGCAAACCATACATTTCACCAGACCTTTCCAATTAAAGGCTGGTATAAGGATTTTGATCAATGATCTAAACACAAGCCTAGAGAAGAAAAAGAATACAGTATATTTTCTAGCAAGAGTTCTCATAAAATAGATTCATTTTGGCTCAAAGTGTTTCCTAGGCTCTGAAAGCTGAGGAAAGCAAGCTGAAACAGCCTCTGATGGTTCAAGAATATACTGAGCAAAGGTCCCCTCGAAGGTTTGTGTACAGATTTGGACAGTGGTTACATTAAAACCTCCATTTCCATTGGGCAAGCTTCTGATTTCCACATTTGGAGGATTAATGTTTCCGGTGTATGTCAAAAAGCATATTCTGAAGTGCTCGACATTTCTCTATTCTAAGCATTCATTCAATATCCAGACTAAATTTAAAATGTTTGAGTATAGAAAAACACAGACCTTCATAACAGGGCTAACAGGAATTTGTGAAGATCTTTAACACTCATTATAAATAATTTTAGTACAGTAACTACATAAATGGAAATTAATAATGTGCTTGCTGCTATTATGCACTTGAAAAAGAACTACAATGATATTCTAACTATAAAATTAACTCAAGATTTTTAAATATAGATCTCAAAAGCCAGATTGCCTAGACTCTAAATGAACAGATAAATTGGTAAGTGCACTGGATTACAATGTCAAGCAGGAAGTAAAACTTCATCCCAGTTTTATATCACTTAAGTTTTGAAAAAAGCAACAGCACTATGCATTTATGTAATTAAATTTGTGCATATAAATTCACATTGCTGACAGCAGGAAAAATAAAGGGTCTTCATCCAATGTCATACAGGTTTAAAATTTCCAACTCAGGGTAGGACTGAAGTTCATTGGTAAAGTCCTCTGGCTTGGCTTGCTTGAGGCCCATGTTTGATCCACAATATGATAAGAAAAAACATGACAAAAATATAATTTTAAATTATAAAACAGTGAAAAGTCAGATTATTAGCAGTACTAGCTGCAGTGTCACACTCTTCTAAAGGACACAACATTTTCATTTGTTTAAAAAAAATGAAGCTAGACATGAAGTCATGATGGCACACACTTCTAATCTCAGCTATGTAGGAAGCATAGGGAGAAATCTATGTCTGAAAAATAATGAGGCCCTCAGTTCCAAATATTACAGCCAAAAATACATAGATAAGTAAATAAATGGAGAAGCTTTGCCTCGTTTAACTTTGTATTTGTCTAATTTGAGAAAACGTAAGGTGAAAAGTTTATTATCTCATTTATTTAAATAAGGTCATCCACTTACTGACATATGGAATAGCATTTGGTTTTCAGCATATTTATTTTACTGACTTCTGATTCTCAAGTAGCAAATCAACTTTACACAGATAAAGGCAGATTGGTGATTTGCACAAGTCAAGGTGCCAGTTCTTAAAATTTTCTGATAGGGCTGGAACTCACACTTTGTGTGTGTTTCTGCACACACACACATGTTTGTGTGCATGTTCAGGCCTGAGCTCTGTATCTCAAGACTTCAGGCTCAGGGTTGGCACTCCACCATTGAACCACAGCCTCACCATGGTTAACTGGAGGTAGGAGTCTCCTGGACTTTACTGCCAGGCTGTATTCAAACCTAGATTCCATCTCAGCCTCCAGAGGACCTAGGTGAAGAGGCATGAGACTCTGCTTCCCAGAAGCAGTGCACAAATATTGACCAAGAAAGGAACAGGCCAAATAAGCTCTGCTAATGATGACAACTACACATATAACATCACTACTCATAATAGTGACAACTACAAACCTGACCTCAATACTCAGAACAGTAACAATTATACACCTAACCTGAATACCCAGAACAGTAAAAAGAGCAACAACTACACACCTAACCTCAACACTCAGAACAATCAGAACAGGGTGAACTGCACACCTAACCTCACTACTATGAACAATGCCAACTACATACCTAACCTCAGTAATCAGAACATTCACAACCACATATCTAACCTCAACACTCAGAACAGTCAGAACAGTGACAACACACATAACCTCAATACTCAGAGCAGTGAGAACAGTGACAACTGCACACCTCACATCAATACTCAGGACAGTGACAAATAAACCACTTAACCTCAACACTCACAACAGTGAGAACCACACACCTAACCTCAGTACTCAGAATGGTGACAACTATATATCTAACCTCAGCACTCAGAATGGTGATAACTACACACCTAACCTCAACATTCACAACAGTGACAACCACACACCTGACCTCAGTACTCAGAATGGTGACAACTATACATACCTAACCTCAGTACTCAGAACGGTGATAACTACACACCTAACCTCAATACTCAGAATAGTGACAACAGCACAAATAACTTCAGTACTCAGAACAGTGACAACTACACACCTAACCTCAGTACTCAAAACAATGACAACTGCACACCTAAACTCAACATTAAGAACAGTGATAACCACACACCTAACCTCAATACTCAGAATAGTGACAACCACACACCTAACCTCAATACTCAGAATAGTGACAACCACACACCTAACCTTAGTACTCAGAATAGTGACAACTACACATCTAACCACAGTACTCAGAAAAGTGACAACTACACACCTAACTTAAATATTCAGGACAGTGCCAACACACAGCTAATGTAAATACTCAGAAAAGTGACAATTGCATATCTAACCTCAGTACTCAGAACAGTGACTACATACCTAAGCTCAATACTCAGATTAGTGACAAGTGCACACCTAACCTCGGTATTCAGAACAGTGACAACTACACACCTAAGATCAGTACTCAGAACAGTGAAAACTGCACACCTAACCTCAATACTCAGATCATTGACAACCACACTGCTAACTTCAATACTCAGAACACACAACAGCACACCATACCGCATCATTCAGAAGAGTGACAACTACATACTTAACCTCAGTACTAAGAACAGTGACAACTACACACCTAACCTCAATACTCAGAAGAGTGACAACTACACACCTAACCTCAACACTCATAAAAGTGACAACCACACACCTAACCTCAATACTCAGAAGAAGTACAACTGCACACCTAACATCAATATTCAGAAGAGTCAGAATAGTGGCAAATGCACACCTAACCTCATTACTAAGAACTGCAACAACTACTCACATAACCTCAATACTCAGAACAGTGACAACTACACACCTAATCTCAACACTCAGAACAGTGACGACTGCACACCTAATTTCAATACTCAGAACAGTGACAGCTACACACCTAACCTCAGTACTAAGAACAGTGCCAACTATACACTAAACCACAACATTCAGAACAGTGACAAATGCAAACCTAAAATCAATACTCAAAACAGTGACAACCACATACCTAACCTCAGTACTCAGAATAGTGACAACTTCCACATAACCTCAGTACTCAGAACAGTGACAACTGCACACCTAACCACAATACTCAGAACAGTGATAACTACACACTTAACCTCAACACTCAGAAAAGTGACAGCAGCTCACCTAACCTTAATACTCCTAACACTGACACCAAACACCTAACTTCAACACTCAGAACAGTGACAACTTCACATCTAACCTCAATATTCAGAAGAGTGACAAAGACACACCGAACCTCAACACTCCGAACAGTGACAACTGCACATCTAACCTCAGTACTCAGAACAGTGACAAACACATACCTATCTTCAACACTCAGAACAGTCTGAAGAGTGACTACTGCATACCTCACCTCAATACTCAGAACAGTGACAACTTTACAACTAGCCTCAATACTCATAACAGTGACAACCACACACCTAATGTAAACACTGAGAACAGTCTGAACAGTGACAACGGCACACCTAACCTCCATACTCAGGACAGTGACAACTATACACTTAACCTCAACACTAACAACAGCAACAACTGCACATCAAACCTCAGTACTCACAACAGTGACAACTGGACACCTCACCTCAACACCCAGAACCCTGACAACCGCATACCTAACCTTAATATTCATAACATTGGCAACCACACACCTAATTTCAACATTCATTGCAGTGACAACTACACATCTAACCTCAGTAATCACAACAGTGATAACCACAGACCTAACCTCAACACTCAGAACAGTTTGAACAATGAGTACTGCACACCTCACCTCACTACTCAAAACAGTAACAACTAACCTCAACACTCACAAAAGTGACAACTACACATGTAACCTCATGACAATAGCACACCTCACTCAGCAATCGGGAAGAAGGGGGAGGCAGGTGCAGGCGCCATAGGCCAGGGCTGGTAAGGTAGAAGTGCTTTCTGAGGCGCCCTTCCCCTTCCTGCACCAGGCTGTGGTCTGATGAGGCAGGAGACATCTAGAAGCTTCGAGGTAAAAGGGTTAGAAATGCCTTTTTAGAGCAATCAGGGGTGATTCAGGACTGCAAGTGTTGCCAGGCCAGCACCAGCTGGAGAACTGCCCATGTCCTCTACCTCTCGCCTCCTGCACCCTTCATGTCCCCGCGCCCCACCCTCCACTTTTCCCCCTTTCCAGGTCACCCCCTTCCCTTTTTGCTGGTCCCCTTCCACACTGTGCACTGGCTGGGATGGTGGTGACGGCAGCACCAGCCCGCTCTGGACTTGTGCACAGGCCCCATGACCCCCGAACTTTGCCTAACTCCAGGGCCACCTGAGGCGCAATCTTCGCGGCCATGAATGTTCTTGACCCTTTCAATGCCTCCAGGGCGCCCACCCTTGCTGTGCACAGTGCCACAGACTTGCGTGGAGGGTACAGGCTGCTGGCCAGGTGGCTTTGAGCCCCACGCCACTCCTCTACTACCTGCATACCCAGCCAGGGCAGTCTGGCCATGGCACTCCAGGCGCTGGGTTGCTCTTGAGCTCCTTCTGGGACTCCCTGCAGCAGCCGCCCATGCCCAGCCTGGCGACTGAGATTCCGGCCTGGCCACACTCGGCCACCCCAGCCACCAGGAGCCGTCACTACCACCTGGTCATGCATGAGGCGCTGCAGCTGCTGCTGGTACCAGAGCTTGGCCTAGCCCAAGAGATTGAATGGGTCCCACTCTTCCTCCAGCAGCTGGTGGAAGCAGTTAGCCATCACCCAGCCAAAGCTCTCCTGCATTGCGGTGCAGATGGCAACCATAGGGCACCCCAGGGTGCCCTTATCCTGCCGAGGTTACTACGGGCCCACCATGGGCAGTCCAACCAAGCAAGGCTCAGGGGAGCCTGTGGTGAGGACCCATGCTGGCTGCCTCTGCCCTCCCTGCCAGGCCCGTTCTAGTCCCTCCCTGCGCTGCCACTACCACTGCCTGCCCAACCGCAGCGAGACAGCCAATCAGCACACAGAGACACGCCCATTCCCCAGCCTGCGTGCCCTAGAGCCCAATCACATGCTGGGAGGCTGTTACATCATGGGACCTCCGTGCCCCACCCACGGCCTGTTTGTGAGAGGCGGGCCAGGGGCAGAGCCACCTCAGATGGGCGCAGGTGACCTGGGCTGCAGACCCATTGGACGCAGCCATCCTGTAACCCCTTGGAGTTTGGGGTATGTTCTTGTCTGCTAGAGTTCTGTGAAGGTTACTCATTCACTTAGCCATTCAACAGCCCTGTACTTGGCATTTAGTGTGTGGTTGAGGAGGCACCAGCTGCTTCTTGTTATGAAGCTTAGATCTCATTCTGCATACTGAGAAAAAAGAAAGACAGAGTCCTCTTCTAACTCCCAGTGCAAGTGTCTAACCTGAAGACATGACTCCTAGTGCAAGGAAATGGCCATGAGGACATGACTCCAAGTGCAAGGATCTGGTCACTAGGATGTGACTCCCAGGGTAAGGGTCCGGCCATGAGGACATGACTCCTGGTACAAGAATGTGACCATGAGGACGTGACTCCCAGAGCAAGGATCTGGCCATGAGGACGTGACTTATAGTGCAAGGATCTGACCTTAATGATGTGACTCCTAGTGCAAGGGTCTGACCATGATTATGTGTGGGAAAGCTTTCCTTTGGAAATGAAGGTTAAGGTGAATGGGAAAGGTGACAAGGGGCAGATGCAGATGTCTTGAGGTGGGATGAAGTGTAAACCTTATTAAGCTCAAAGGAAAGCAGTGTGACTGGGACGAGAATGATTGAACAAAGACCAAATTTTAGTCCTCATTCCAGGAGCAGTGTCTTAAACACAACTAATTTATATTTGAAAGGCGCACTCTAGCTGTGCTGTGAAAATCTAGACTGGAGTATCCAGGGAAGAACTGATGAGGTCACTTGGATTTAAGATGGTAGCAGTAGATATAAGTAAGAGTGACTAGATCAGCAGGACTTGGACAGTGCTTGGTATGGATGATAAAACTGATGTGAAAATTCTTTTGCTGGCATGGGCATCTGAAATGGGAATGTTTGTCACAACTAAATGCAACAGTGGGAAGGGACCATGAGCTCCATCTTGTGCATGTTGAAGTTGGTGATTTGGATGGTTTTGTTTGTCATTTCAGATATCCAGTTAAGGCCTGAGCTCAGAAATAAAGGGGAATCTTGCCCACACAACTGGTGGCTGCCCCATCTTACAGCCATCACTTTCCCTTACATTTTGGATTTTGTTCAGGCATCAGGTGACTGTAGGACACAGGGGAAATGGGGCCCCTTCCAGCCTCAACCTTCATTAATCTTACATGATTCATTGTATTTTCATTCCTTTGCCAGCAACTGCTGAAGAATAGGTTGCCTTGAATATCTGGCAGAGCAGATTGGAGGGGAAAATTAAGGGTAATCCTTTCTTACACCTAAAAAGAAATTGAAGCTGAGTACAGGTGGTATGCCTAGCATCCTAACTACTGAGAAGTCTGAGATGTCAGGATCATGGTTGAAAACCAGCCTTGGCAGACAACTCTGGGAAAAACTCTTCTCTCTAACTAAACCTGTATTGCAACTATAAATATGGAGAAAACCTAGATCCTGAATTGTATCGAACGTCCAACTTAACTCACTTGGGAAACTCCCTACCTCCCTTCTTGTCACTAAATACACTTAACAATAAAATATAGCGGGAAAAAAGATTATATGGCCAGAAGGTACTTTTCAGTTTATTTGTTTGTTTTCTTGTTTGCTTGCTTTTTGTTGTTGCAGGGCTTGAATGCAGGACCTGAGTGCTGCCATGAGCTTTTTACCCTCAAGATTAGTGCTCTACCAGAATGAGCCATACTGGCACTCATGGTTTCTGGTGGTTAATTGGAGATAAGAATCTCATAGACTTTCCTGCCCCAGCTGGCTTTGAACTGTGTTCTTCAGATCTCAGCCTTCTGAGTAAGATTACAGGAGTGAGCCACTGCCTCCTGGTTGGACAAAAGGTTTTGATGCATGCACTGATATAAGCTAACTTTGCAAACACTGTACTAACTAAAAGAAGGCAGAGATAAAAGGCCATTTATTGTATGATTCCACTGATATAAAATATCTGTAGAATAGTCAAATCTGTAGGGACAGAGTAGATTAGTGCTACCAGGAGTTAGAGGCAATATAATGTTGGAGAATTACTCCTTAATAGGTCTTCTTTAGGGGAAACAAAAATACTCTAGAAATCATGCAATAGTAACACAAAATTGTGAATTGCTAAATGTCACTGACTTACACATTTTCACATTGTGAAAAATAATAAATATTTTTACCACAACTTAAGGAGAAAATGTACTTTGTACCCAGATCAAGATTTAAGCCCTGATCCTGCCACCCATTAACTCTGTGATTTTGCACAGGGGCCATGCTAATCTTCTCTGTATCGTTCCAATTTTAGTATATGTGCTGCCGAAGCGAGCACATTCTGTGATTTTGGACACATATTTCTGGGCCTTGTTTTCTCATCTGTAAAAAGGAGACATTACAGTCCCTACCTCCAAGGGCTACTTTTATGTTGGAATTAAATAATTTATATACAGTGATCAGCACAGTGCCATCACAGAATAAATCCTCATCAGAAGTATTATAATTAAATGTAATTAGTGTCATTCATCATCAATCACATACTTTTCAGTCAGGCTTAATAGAGACAGAGTCATCTTAAATTTTCTGAAGATTTGTTTTTGTTTCTGTTTTGGGGCTTGATTATAGAGCCTGAGCACTGTCCCTGGGCCTCTTTGTGCTCAATGTTAGTGTTCTACCACTTGAGCCACAACTCCACTTCCAGTTTTTAGGGTCTAATTGGAGATAAGAATCTCACAGGGACTTTTATGACCAGCCTACTTCAAATCTCAATCCTCAGATGTCAGCCTCCTGAGTAGCTAGTATTACAGGTGTGTGCCACCAGTGCCCGGATTCTGAAGATTTTTTTTTAAATTGTGTTGAAACTGAGGCTTGAACTCAGGTCCTCTCATTCCTGCTTGGCTTTTTTTTTTTTGTCAAGTTTTACATTCTACCACTCGATCCACACCCCTACTATTAGCTTTTTGCTGGTTGATTGGAGATAATAACCTCATGACTCAAACCTTGATCATCAGATCTCAGCCTCCTAAGTAGGTGGAACCACAGGTGTGAACTACCACTGCCAACAGAAGATTCTTTTTTTGGTCTGTTCTTTTTGGTAGTTGGAATTGAACCCAGGACATTGTGCTTCCTAGACAATCACTTTGCCACTGAGCTACATGACAGCCTGAAAATTCTTTTTTCAACAACATTAATATCTATACAAGAGACCATACATTGTGAAGCACAGTGGTAAGCCAATGTTGTCTCTGCCACTGTACCACCATAAAACCATCCACTTAAGAGAAGAGGCTATTGTCTTCCCATTGGACTTCTGGACTCAGACCACTTCCCCACTTTATTCCTATTCTCCTTCCAGCAAAGTTAGCATACAAGTTATTAGGTCTTGTCCTATGAGCATCGCATCTTAATTTCCAAATCACAAAGGACCATTATAACTGTAAGTAAACCCATGCTATTTGCTTCAGGATTGAGAACAGATTTAGGATCACTGAAATGGAGATAAGTTGTCTCTTGCTGATATTATCTAGTCACATTTTTCTGAATTTACTGTAGACCTTATAATAAGAGGTCTCACATATTTTACTGATCATTTATCTGCTAAGAGGTTGCAATCTTAAATACATTCATGAAATACAATCAGACTGCATTAGCATGAGTTATTTAAAACACTGCTTGATGTGATTAATTTTGCAAACATCAAATAACTCAAGATGTGAAAATGATCTTTAGTAATACTAATAAGTAAATACACACATCCCCATAATGTACAAAATATATATGTAATATTATATACATATCCCAGTGGTTATTACCACCAATGGATGTACAGTGAAGCTAAACTGTACACACAATGTAAAATGCTTTGAGTTTCAAGAGTTTCATTAAATATAATGTAAAATTGCCAAGTACCAGTGCCTCATGCCTATAGTCATAGCTATTCAGGAAGCTGAGATCTAAGGATTTTATTTCAAAGCCAGCCAATGGCAGAAAGTATCTGAGACTCTCATTTCCAATCAACCACCAAAAATGCCCCAAGGGAGCCATGGCTCAAGTCTTATACTGAAAAGCTTAGGGACAGTGCCAAGGCCCTACATTCAACCCTGGGTGCCATAATCTTCAGATAGACTTAGAATTTAATTCAATTGAAAGTTCAACTCTCAGTAATTACTCCTTTCGATTACATCTTGGTGAAGCCAAAGAAGAGCAGCTTCATTACCTTGAAAGTCACCTTTCATTCTGTAATTATTTATTGTCTGGATGAACAATTTCTTGTTTGTGTGTCTTTGCTCAAGGCAAATATTTTTAATGTGTTAAAATTATATAAATGGTTAGGTGCCTGTGACACATTCCTGTAATCCTAGTTACAAAGTAGGCTGAGATCTGAGGTTTAAGGTTCAAAGCTAGCCCATGCAGGAATGGCCATGAGATTTTTATCTCCGATTAACCACAAAAAGCCAAAAATGGAGTTGTGGCTCAAGTGGTAGAGCACTAGTCTTGAGCACAAAAGCTCAGGGACAGCACCCAGATCCTGAGTTGAAACACAAGGACAGGCAAAAAGAACATAAAAATTCAACAAATTAATATATGACAAACAAGATATGTCACAAGATCAAGTGGATATGATACTGTTTATTTTTACTCGTTATTGCAGCTCAATCTTAAACAGTGCCTACTAAGTGCCAGTTGCCCTTGTGACGTGCTTGTGTAATCCATGTATCTCCTTAATGGCATGCATGCCTTCATTTCCCCCTGTTCAGTGGCATGAGTGTTCTAAGAGGAAGAGCTAGGTCTGTCAGTCCAGGAAGAGTGTCCTGAGTCTGTTCTCCTAACCTGGTGCTTTAGTGATAAGCACTGAGCTAAAAGTTGGGGTTTTAGTAGGGCAATCTCTTCTTAAAGACCTATTTACAGTAATAGTGGGACCCAGTGGTCAAGCCTGTATTCCTAGCTACTTAGGAGGCTGAGATCTGAGGATTGCAGTTCGAAGCCAGCTTGTGCAGACAAGTCCATGAATCTCTTATCTCCAATTAACCATAAAAAAAAAAAAAAACAGAAAACGAAGTATGGCTCAAGTGTTAGAATACCACCTTGAAAAAAAAGGTAAAGCCCCACAACCAACCAAAAAATAAAAATAGAAAAGAAGGAGGAAGAGGAGGAGGAGGAGGAAGAGGAGGAGGAGGAGGAGGAGGAGGAGGAGGAGGAGGAGGAGGAGGAGGAGGAGGAGGAGGAGGAGGAGGAGGAGGAGGAGGAGGAGGAGGAGGAAGATCAGGAGCAGGAGGAGGAGGAGGAAAAGGGGCTAGAGCAGGAGGAGGAAAAGGAGAAGAAGGAGAAGGAGGAAGAAGGACTATGTAAGCAAGGAACTAACAATGTTGTTAGCTGGAGGTACTGGTTTTCAGAAACACCTTCGAAGCAGAATTCTGTATAGATCTATAATTCTATCAGTAATCCAAATTATATAAAGGAGCTAGTGGGGACAGACAAGATACATAGATCCTCCAAAATCTTGTTTTGATATCTGATAAAGCTGGGTTGTCTAAGATGCTGAAATATGGCTGCCATTCTACTTCTAGTTCAAATTTGAATTCAGAAGTAAGCTAATACCTTCCTCCTCCAAGGATGATTTGTTGACCAGCAGAACTCCAGGCCTGCCTTAGAGCTGCTAAATATGAATTTATACTTTATAGCATCCCTAGGAAATTCCTGTGGTCTGTAAAACTTGAGAAGCATTGAGCTAGAGTAAAAAAAACAAAGTCAGCATTTGGATCTGTCAGTACCATCTTTTGGAAGCCCAATCATCATGTATTGCTGAGATAGCTGCATTGGTCATTTTTATATAGTTATAGCCAAATACTTCGCAGGAACAAAGGAAGGAATTGTCTGTTTTGGCTTATGGGATTAGAGCTGTTAGTTCATCATGGTTGAGGGTGGGGTAGAGTAGAGCAGCCCACATCACGAAGGCCAGGAAGCAGAGAAAGGAGAGGGAACTGGAGACCCTGTATAACCTTCAAAGTCCCCCCCTTAACCTACTTCCTTCAGCCAGTCTACCCTCCCAAAGTTTCCATACTCTCACAAAATAGCAGCATCAGTTGGGCAGTATGCCTTGAAAATATGAGCTGGTGGGGGACATTTCATTTTAAGGGTATAACATTCTGCCCCTGGACCCTTCAGGATCATGTTCCTCTCAAAAGGCAAAATCTTAAGACTCTCCAAAGTCTTAAAAGTTCCAACAATGGTCAAGAGTCTGAATGTAAAGCCTTTTATAAGACTCAGGGAACTTTAGACTCCTGTAAAAAAAATAAAAAAGACAAAGTAAAACCATACATACTTCTTCTGGGTTCTGATGCTCACATCTGTAATACTAGCTAGTCAGGAGGCTGAGATCTGATGCTGCTTGTGATTCAAAGGTAGCCTGGGCAGGAAACTCAGTGAGACTCTTTTCTTCAATTAACCACTAAAAAGCCAGAAACAGAGATGAGTCAAGTAGTAGAATGCTAATCTTGTGCATAAAAGCTCAGGGATAGTATCCAGGCCTTGAGTAAGCCCCGGGACCATTACACCCCCGCCCCACACACACACAAACAGAGAGACAGAGAAAGACAGAGACAGACAGACAGACAGACAGACAGACAGACAGACAGACACACAGACAGACAGACAGACAGAGAATAATTTTTTGTTGTTGCTGGGCAGTGGATGGATCTGAAGTGAAGCAACCAAGCTCAGAAAGATAAGGAGCTCATGTCGCCTCTCATATGCAAATCTTTTTAACTTTTTTTTGTTGCCAGTACAGGGTCTAGAACTCAGGGTGCTGTCCATTAGTGTTTTCACTGAAGGATAGCCCTCTACCACTTGAGCTACAGCTCCATTCCTAGCTTTTGCTTGGTTAATTGGAGATAAAAATATTACAGATTTTCTTGCCTGACTGGCTTTGAACTAGAATCAGTCCTCAGTCTCCCAAGTGACTAGAATTATGGGCATGAGCCACTAGTGCATGGAACACATGTGGATCTTATACCTAAAACAAACATACTGGTCATACCAAACTGACTAAAGTATGGAATAAGCTAGCATGACATATATCTAGAGCATAAACATATATATATAAATATATATGTGTGTGTGTGGATGTGGGTGTGTGTATGCCATACCAAACTGACTAAAGTATGGCATAGGCTGGAGTGAGATTCCATGGCATAACCCCATCAAAAAGCTAATAGTTTAATAAAAATGAATATCAGGAAACTGAAATGTGTCTTGACTAGAGCATGTGGATACTAATGTTAGGGGAAGTGAATAGAGAGAAGAATGGTGGGAGGATGCACATATCAGTCTCAATATATGTATGTGAAAATGGAACTTGGAAATTGAATGATATAGGTGGGTTTGGGATATTTGGAGGAAGTGAAACTGATGGAGGAAGAATGCTTGTACAAGATATGCTGTACACATAAATGGACACGTTAAATCAAAACTCTTCTGTAAAACTATTTGAAGGTAACAATAACACACATTGTCAAAATTGGGCAAAATGCATCCAGGGTCACAAAAGGCCCTGTGGATATCATGAAAGGTACAAGGAGAAGATGCCCAACACTGGTGATTAGGAAAAAGTGGATCAAAATAAATTTCAAACTTATTAAAGTGACAAAAATGAAAAGGACTAATTGTGCTATATTCTAAGAGGTGATGTGCTTAGAGTGTCTCAGAGGTTTACAGAGCAGTGGCTTGGTCCCCAAATGGTGGCGCGGGGAGATGGTACACACCTCTAGTTCTCAAGTGTATGCCAACAGAAGAAGGTAGGGACAGACCCACCTATGTTCATAAATCATTGTGCACCATATTCAAAGAAGCCAGAAGCAACCTAAGGACCTCTTGGCAGGTGACTGTACACAGAGAATACCACATGAATATGCAGTGGAGTATTTCCACACTATGGGATTTACAACATGTGCACACAGTAGGGTACTGACACATAGTGGGCTGTACACAGAGAACATGGCATGCACACACAGTGGACTATTTACACATAGTGGACTGTACATGGGAACACAGCATGTGCACACAGTGGAGTATTTACATACAATGGACTGTACACAGGGAACACAATTTGTGCACATAGTGGAGTGTTTACACACAGTGGATTGTACATGGAGAACACAGCTTGTGAATGCAGTGTAGTATTTACACACTGTGGACTGTACATGGGAATACAGCAGGTGCACACAGTAGAGTATTTACACAGAGTGGACTGTCCATGGAGAACACAACATGTACATGCAGTGGAGTATTGACACATAGTGGACTGTATACAGAGAACATGGCATGTGTATGCAGTGGAGGATTGACACATAGTGGAGTGTACATGGATAACATGGCATGTGCATGCAGAGAGTACTGGTCCTGGGAAGGAAAGTAAAAGGCTGACTGTTGGACCTAGCATGGCTGTTCCTGAGACCTGCTGGACCTGCGCACATCCTCATGGATTTTCTGGGAACCCTGTCACCTTGTCCCGGCTGCCTGAGACCCCGGCCCAGCCCTCAGCCCCTCATTACAGCTGCCCAGGGACCCCTGTTGGCCCTGGCCACTCATCTCGATATGCCTGCAGATCCTGCCCGCCAGCCCTGGGCCACTCACCCTGGGTGGCCCAAGACCCTATGTGGACCCCAGCCCCTCTGTCCAGGTTGCCTTGAGACCCTGTGTGGCACTTGGCACCTGACCTCCTTATCACCAGGGCTGGCCAACCTTTGGCCCCTCACCCGGGGATTTTCCCAGCCTCAGCCAGCTGGCTCTTGGCCCCTCACCCAGAATATGTCCGGCCTTCTGCCCGTAGACCTGGTCTGCCCAGACAACCTGCCATTTGCAATCCCCCCCCCCCTTAGAGGCTCAGCATGTTCTGAGCTGTGCACTCCACCTTGAAGGGTTTCCCTTGGGGCTCAGGGTGGCCCACTAGGAGCTTCTCTCTAGTAGGTAGACTCATGAGGGTACTGGTGTGGCTAGGCTTTTGGGTGGCAGGCTTCCTAGCAATGTGTAGATGTCTTCTCGAAAGGACATTTTGTTTTATTTTGTGAGAAATGAAACAGTGTCTCAATCAAGCCCAGGCCATCCTTCAACTCACTTTCCTCCTGAGGTCACTGCCACATTGGGCTCATTTCTTTGCCATGTTAGAGGGGCCCTGTGCCTAATTCCAAGTGTGTTGCTGAGGAAATGCCTTGGTAGTTGGCAGTGGACAGGAGCAGCCAAAATGCCTGTAAGTTGATGAAGTGGGTGTGCAGCCTGCCCTGGCACTTTGTTGCTAGACTGAAGGCATCAGGTTCCCAGAATTTTAACATGCACAGTGTTATGTTCTGGTGGGTTACCCCAGGCAGGTGTCAACATTATGTAGGAGGGGAGGACTGAAAATTTGCTTCTCATCCGGTCTTGACAACTGAATGGATTTAGGCTTAGAAGTGGGGGTAGGGTGACAGAGTTCAGTTGCCTCTGACCACATACATGTGTTCATGTGTCCATCCTCTCTTCCCATCCCATTTATTTCTTTGTGTTGTGTATAGGGAACTGATGCTATAGCCCTTGTTAAATGGGAATTCAGAGGTAAATAAACATTTTTCTCTTAAGTACCTTGAGAACAGGTCTTGCTGTGTGCTTTAGGCTGGGCTTTGGACTAGCTGTCCTCCTGCATCTTCTTCCCGAGTGCTTGGATTATGGGGTGCCTGGCTCATTTATTTTAATTTTTGGCAGTACTGGGGTTTGAACCCAGGGCATTGCTCTTGGTATACAGGCACTTCAATCTCTGAGCCACACCTTCCACCTTGGCTCTTTTTGCTTTATTTTTCTGATAGGTTCTCACTTCCCCCTTCCTTCTACCTATATCTTCCAAGGACATCAGATTACAGGAATGAGCTATCATACTCAAAGGAGTCCAATTTTTAAAATCTTTTGAAATTTCCTTGTGAAAGAAGATTTTAGGACGAGATTCTTTGTATTTTACTCTAAGCTTGCTGATTAGCCTACCTTCTTTTGCTTTCTGATTGTTTTCATTAATTTATCAGACAAAGCCAGAAGGAATAACCAGATCCTACAATGGCTGCAAGATCTTATACATCTGAGCTTAGCTCTCTTCTTTCTTCTCTACTTCTACCTCTCTTTAGCCTGCTTTGAACTTGAATTATGCTCTAGATTGGCTTTTTCCATTTATTTTAAGACAGAGCCATAAATTAGGCATGCAAGTTTGCCTTTAACCTCAACAGCGATAACAAAGATCACTTTTCTCGCAAAGATTGATATTTGTGTCAATTTTTTCTTTGTTGTGGCCATTTTTAGGATGTCATACCACTTAAGTGTTAATACCATTCAGTGAGTCAGAAGCAGGGATTCCTTCATTGTTGGATTTGGAACATTTCACTGTTCCAATGCCTGAATCTTGAAGTCTTCCCTATGTTCTAGAATTACCTTAATCTTCATCTGAGGTTTAGTTTTTTTTGAGGCTTGTTGATTGTGGATATGTAGCTGTAAGTCAGAAGGAGTGGTGGACTGGCTATTGTTCATGTTTAACCGCTGCCCTTGTCCTGCCTTTGCATGTCTTGTTTCTGATTCGCAGAGGCCATACTTTTTGTGGGTGTTCCTGTGGGGGTTGTGCCACCAGGCTCGTTCTGTGCTTGGGTGCAGGCCAGCTCTCACATGGACTTGGTGGCATGCTCATATGCCCCATTTCTCTTTGGAAACAGTTCTGGCTCAAATAATTGCAGATTGTGCCTGTGGGCTCACAGGGGGTTTAGGGGAAGAGTTTATGCAAAACTCTGTTGTCTGCAACAGTTTATGGGGTGTGGGAGGTTGGCTCTGAACTTTCTTTGCCTTCGAGAAAGATGTTGGCCATGGAAAACTTGGGGATAAACACTACCATCTTTTCCAACATGAGGATTTGAACTTCATTTCTTAGACAGTGGAAGGACTTTTCTACTTCTGTTCCAGAAGTTCTCTTCAGATGCAGTAGCAGCAGAACAGGCAGGTGAACTGTATGTGCCTTGTGAGGTGAGTGGTAGATACCTGGGCGTAGAGAGGCCTGGTCAAGTCCTGAATAGCTCAGGTAAGCAGCCCAGAAGGATAGGCTGGTAAGGGTGATGTCTAGGGAGACAATTTGGCCTAAGTAGGGCTTGTTCCCATACTATGTCATTGAGGCAGCTATCTGTCCTCCAGTTCTCATCCTGGTATGCTGACATATTTGGGGTGATTGTAGGAGGCCAGGGAATCCTGTAAATCATTGTTACAAAGGATTCCTCACCCTGGTGAGTGCTCTTTTCCTCATGAGTGCCCTTTTAATGGTGAATGAGTGCTCGCCTCCTGGTGCGTATCCTCTCTTAGTGACTGCTTTCCTCTTGGTTGAGTGCTCAACATTGTGCTCCCACTCATGGACTAGTGGATGCTGATGACGTTCTTGGACAGACTGGGAGGAGGAGCATCAGTGTGTCTTTCTCTTTCATTAGGAGGATATGTTGTAATCATAGGTCCCCATCAGCACTGTGAGAAAACCAGGTGGAGAAGCAGGACTGGGCTTTTCACCACATCAGCCTTTGGAGCCATTTGTGAACTGTGCAGTGATTCCATCTACGTGTTTGCCCTGATTTAAGTTCTGTTTAACTTCAAGTTCTTGGGAATGCTTACAAAGTGGGAAGGCCCCCTGGAGGAGTCCAGATTCTAGGGCTGGGGGTGGGGTGGGTGGGCTCAGTCCCAGTTGAGACTAGGTCTCTGGGCCTGAAGGAGGGGAGGGAACCTGTGCTGTCCTGCATACCTCTGCAATGACTGCTCTACCAGACCTCTCCCTGGCTTTGTCTTCAACTCCTCTTCTTATCTCCTTCCCCTCCATGTCTGGAGCCATTCTGCAGTGATGTCCTAATGCAGATGAGCAAGGGAACAGAGGAGGTTTCTGTGAACTGGCCTGCTTAGTGATGGAGTTAGTGTTCCTTAGAGCTCTATATTGTATACTACCCTTCTCAACAAGCCCTGTCTACTGAGGAGAGGTCCTCTATATTCTTTTTGGTGTTAAAATATTTCTATGAGTGATAATTGACAGTTGTGTGATTACTGGTCACTTAAGAAATTGGTAACCTTGGTGCTGGAAAGGTGGCTCAGTGGTAGAGCGCTTGCCTTGAGCTGAAGATCTGAGGGACAGCGCCCAGGGCCAGAGTTCAAGCCTTACAACCAGACCCCCCCCCCAAAAAAAAAAGAAATTGATAACCTTGATCTAAAAAAGTCTTTAGTTAATGCAAATATCTGAGGATTTGTGGTCTAGCTGGTAGATCCAGGGGATTCTGGAACCTCAATTGGACGGTGCTGTTCCTTGCTGTGTATTGTCAAGCATTCTGCCGGTTGGCAACAGATACCTAGTGCTGTATCAGAGAGGGACTCTCATGACCACAGGACTGTTGGCCGGGTGCCTGGCTTTGGCTGTGACCTGTTGGATGCCTGGCTTTGGCTGTGTCCTTCCAGCATGTCATTCTTTCTTTTCCCATGGAGCTCCCTGAGTGGCAGCGAGAAATAGAGGACAGGACTGGTCTGCAGAAGCTGGGATCCAAGTGTGAATGGGTGTGTTGCCTTCTTCCCTTTGCCTTGTGCTTCCTTCTTCTTTGTCCTTCTTCCTCCTTTTAGACCCTTTGCGGTAGAATTGGAAGCACATACTCTATCATTCTTTGGCATTTGTAAAGAGAAAAAATGTGCAATTTCTTTGGGATATAGTTGGTGCCCTAGACAGATGGAGCAGGTGTACCTGGTCTCCTGACACACCTTTCATTCCTGTGGGGTAGGGTCTACCTTACTCTGCCAGAGGCTTAGACTTGGCATGGAAGTGGCAGCTGAAGGCTGTTGAAGGTGAAGTGTAGAATTAGAATTCCCTGGATAACAGTGAGGGAGACTTAGATGTGTTGGATTTAGGAGGACTAAAGAAACAAAAGATCACGCATAAGTGGAGGGATGGAGGAGATGCTGGCTATTGGCCCACAGTGGCCTGAGCTCCCACTGTTACATTGCTCTGAGGATTCTGTGATTTTGCTTGTGAACTCTGAGGTGTTCAGCAGTACCCCTGGCTTCAACCTACCATGTGTCAGTGAAAGGCACAAGCTACTGCTCCTCTGTGGCAAACAGAAGTGCCTCTAAAGAGTGCCCAGTGTTCTCTCTTATGGGGAATTGCTACTATAGCCCAGTGGCTATACTAAATCTTCTGGTAATGTCTCTAGGAGGTCCTGAGTTAAGTGAGCAAGTGTGATAGAGCCCAAAATTCTGTGAGTTTGTCTTCCGCAGGAGTATATGCCGGGAGTGGCAGTGAACGAATCCCCAGGGTGCTTTTAAAAGCTGCGGCCCTGAGTCAGGTGTATGGTTTATTTGATGCAGCACAATCCTAGCAAGCTTAATGGGTTGTTGTTTTGTTAATCCTAGTATTACCAAAAAAAACTGTGGTCCAGCTAAGTATGGTGATACATACCTGTAATCTTAAAACTTGGGATGAGCAGGAGGGTTGTAAGATACAGACTGGGCTTTGTAATAAGATCTTTTCTTTTTTGCTTTTTTTTTCTTTCCTTTCTTTTTTTTGTCAGGCCTAAACTCAGGGCCTGGGCACTGTCCCTCAGCTCTTCAGCTCAAGGCTAATACTCTTCCACTTGAGCCACAGCACCACTTCTGGCTTTCTTTTATGTTTATGTGGTCCTGGGGAATTGAACCCAGGGCCTCATGCATGCACTCAACTACTGAGCCACCTTCCCATTCCAGAGCTTTTTTTTTTTCTTTTGTAAAAACAAAAAAGTTGTCTTCTTAGGAGAGAGAGGGAGAATGGCTTGGTGTAACTTCTTTTGCAGCTATGTTCCCTTGAGTCTCTTCAAGGTCTGGTTCACCCTTCCCTCCATGGGGCTGCAGTCGCATGGGTGTTCTCATTAAACATTCCTTGGTTTGTGTCTGGAGCATCTTGGATATGACATGAGGCCTTATTCTGAGTCAGACTTGAACATGTTTCCTAGTGTGAGAAAAGCTTCTTTTCCATCAATAGTAGATTGGTTCCTTTCTGCCAATCTTGTGAGACATTTTTTGAAACTTTGTTGGCCTGGTCCCTTGGCCTTTGTTGATTACATTTTGGTTATATCTTTTGCCTGCTGCACTTTAAGAATTCTATTCAAAGACCCTTGAATGTTTGTGACACTCTGTTCATTCACATCCTTTTGCACATTCTGTATATGAGCTCAGACAGTCTGAGCACATGGGCAAAGCCTCTTGGCTTTGGGAATTAAAGGGAGCAGTGTGTGCTGTGTGTACTTGTTTGTCAAATTTTTGGTTGATGTCACACCCTTCTGCAGGAATAATGTTTGGACTTCGTCCGTCCCATGAAAGACGGATGGGGTCTGAGGAAAGGTAAGTGCAGCGCTCGCCCGTTCCCCAGCCTCCCTCTGCCCAGGAGACAATCAGACACAGTGGTGAGCCAAATCCAGCAGGTAGAAAACTCCTTTATTAACAGAGAGCAGCCCTTTTTAAAGCTAAAAAGGGCGGGTGGCATGGCAAGGGAGGAAGAGGAACCAATCACTGTCAAGGTCACACCCTATCATGCACCTGAGCCTTAACGGGCTGGTTAGGCACTGACTGGAAAATGAATTGGGCTCTGCCCACTCTACTCTCTCCCAGCGCCATCTTGGCTGCCCATGTGCTCTACAGTAAATTAGGCTCTGCCCACTCAACCCCCTCTCAGCACCATCTTTGCTGCCCATGTGTTCTACAGTAAATTAGGCTCTGCCCACTCAACCCCCTCTCAGTGCCATCTTTGCTGCCCATGTGCTCTACAGAGTAAATTTTGTCTTGCTAAGTTCCTTTGGAGTAGATATTCTTATTCCTGCAAGACATCTCAATATCCAGAGACATGTGTAATACTACTGACTCTAGGATAGCGTGAATGGACAGCTTTCATGAAGGCTTTCAGGGAGAGAGCAGTATTGTTGGGCTTGGCTGACCAGCAACTACTCCTGTCCTCTGAGAATCCAGGACTTGCCCTTTGCTTCCTCACTTCTCCGTGGCTGAAAGAGACTCTGTCTGGGCCTTGTGGATCATGGAGTGAGAGTAGAGATTCCAGTTCTGCCCCTCCTCCACAGCTTTTCCAAGCTCAGTGGTGTATTGTGGCTCTTAGGTCTCTATGATGGGGCCATTGCAGGCCCAGTGTAAAGTGATTATGTCCGCAAGTCAGTGTTTCTTTGTGTGTGTGTGTGTGTGCGCGCGCACGTGCTTGCACGCATGAATGGATGCATGTGCCCACATGTGTGTGCATGTGCATAGACTGATATTGGTGCTTCAATTCAGGGCCTCTTGCTCTTGCTTAGCTTTGTTGCTCAAGGCTAGTGCTCTATTACTTGAGCCATACCTTCACTTTTGACTTCATGCAAGTTGCAATGCTCAGATTTCAGTCTCCTGGCTTCGCCATTTGTAGAGGTGATTTTCCTGTCTCCTAGAGCTCACTGTACCTGTCTTTTTATCCATGCCTTGCACAGGACCTGAAGCAGAAGCTGTGCCTGTAGGAAGGAGCAGGATGCAGTTGTCATGAGAAACATGAAGTCTGAGATACTGTGGCTGCTCAGGGTGTATTGGAAGCTGAACCCACTGCAGGAGGAGAATGTTCGCCTATGTCGAGGAGCCTGGAGGGGCCATGCAGAATGGCTTCAAAGATCAGGAAACTTGGCTTGGTCATTTTCACAATCAGCTTACATAGTATTTATTTGGTCTGTGATGAGGGGTCTGTAGTTGTTATCTTTTCAGAAGCTGCTGGTGAAGCTGTGGAGAGGGAAGATACTGGACCAGACCCTGAGCTTGAGCTTCATGTGGGTGGGTTGCCACTCTTCCCTCCCCTACTCTCCCCTCAGGTGGGTGGGCTGCCACCCTCGTCTCCCCTCCCCTCATGTGGCTGAGCCACTGCCCTCATGACTGCTCTTTGGCAACCAGCATCCACCATGTTTCTGCCTTGCCCGGCAGCCTGATCACCTCATCTGGAGGGTTTTTCTCTCTCTGAATGGGGCAGGGGCCTTTGTTCCACACTGCCTATCCTGACAGTGGGAGGGAAATAGTGCTGAGTTATGCAATTTGTTCAAGTCTTAGCACCTTTGTTGAAAACTCCCACAGCAGTGAGCAGTGTCTGTCCTGTGCTGTTCAAGACTGTGTGTGCTGGGAGACAGTCATTCCTTTTAGCATTGATAATCACTGGGGATCAAACTATCATTTTGGACAAAAGAATTTCATCACGGTGGAGATTCTTGACTCATGCCGGCCCCTGTAGCAGACTGTTGCTGATTCATAGCAGGTAGTTAGAGGGATATAGAGTGGGTTGCAGGCTGAAACTGTTGGGTGGTTTGCCCCTAAGTGCTGGTGTTGTGATACAGCACAGGGCTGTTCTCATTACCCATCCATTCTGCCTGCTGTCTCATCCTTTTGGGGGCCACAGCTTATCTTCTCCAGCTTAAATTCTGCTTGCCCTTCTGCTGTACTCTGCAGACAGGTCACCTCCCATCTTAACTGCTGTGCCTGGGTCTCAGTGAGGTGGAGGATTCACCCTTCCAGATGAGCCCTTGAGCAGGGCCCAGGCCCACTGAATTTGTGTGTGCTCAGGGTTATAGACCTCCAGCTTTCTGGTTCTCTTTCCTGCTGTTCTGGGAAATTGAGACTCTTATAGAGCTGAACAGTCCTTATTTATGTTGTTCAACACTTGCTCATATATCTGCCTTTTCCCCATGTCAGAGCTGCCTTCAGTTCTCTATCTCTTGGCAATACCCCTTGATTTTCTTTTTGCCTTTAGAGCTCAGAGGGTGCAGTCTGGGACAGCATTCCCCTTTGAACTCCACTTGCAGAACAGGCTCACATAGGCTTTCTCAGCAGGCTGTTGCTGGGGGCTTCCTCCTCTTTTCGGTGAGAGTCAATTCTCACACGTGATGAGAAACCTCTGGGTCTTGTTTCCTGTTAGGAAGCAGATAGGCCCTTTGTGCCCATCGGGACCAGCCTGGTTGAGTAGATGGCATGCTGGTGTGCCCAGTGTCTGCTACATAGCACTGTGCAACAGGCAGAAGGAGCTGCCACTATGGCCAAAGTAGCATAGGCTTCCTCAGCTAGCTGAAATTTCCACTTCCTTCTTGAGTCCTTTGCAACTATTTCTACACCCAAGGTCCCTGTTGTGAGCATGGCTGGTCCTTATGTGGCCATGTGCAGCATCATCTTATGTTTGCCCCTGGGTCCCATTCTAGGCTCTGAGTGGGGTGCCTGTATGTCCTCCAGGACTGAGCAGGAACTCAGATTTTATACTGAGCTGGCTTTTATACTGAACTGTTGCCTTCATTGAGGATAGGGTTTCTGTTTGGTTCTAGTAACACCTCCCATAATCCAAGCTACTCAGGATACTGAGATCAGAGGATCTAATGATTGTGTTTTAAAACCAATCAGGACAGAAAAGTCTGGAAGCTCTTTCTCCAATGAACTAGCAAATCGTTTGGTGCTGGCACCAAAATAACACAAAGGTATGCTTCTTCAAATGGAGACTCCCAGGTGTCAAGACCCTCCCAGGGCAATGAGACCTCCCCCAGGTGAAGAGGTTTCCTCAGATGATGAGATACACCTCCCCGGGTAGCTGTCCTGCATCAGTGGCAGGATGAACACAGGAGCAGAGTACTGCTTCTGCTGTGATGAGCTGGCAGGATCACATCCTGCACTAATGAAGTCCATCCTGGTTTGACTGGGCTCTCAAGGAGGCAGAGGGAGTACACCTTGTGGTGTCTCTGGTCTCTGGAAGCTCCTTGGGAAGACACTTCCGTGGAGGGAAGATTCTCCTGTGCTTCACCTGTTGTACTACAGCTTTGTGGCTCACAGTGGGGAGCTAGTATCTTGGAAACCTCAGTGCATTATGCCTGTCTCCTTGTGTAGCCCCACCATATCATATTTGTTATCAGTCAGCCTTGAACTTAGTAGATTTGTGCTCCATTCCCATGTTTTACTTTTCTCATGGGTAAGGCAAATCTACTATATTTAGTCTCACCAGAATCACTTTGAGCTTGAGGGCAGCCAGGGCATGCGACTAACATGTGTGAAGCCCTGAGTTCAGATCGCATGTGATTCTTTTCACAGCACAAAGAAGGGAAATGAAAAAGAATGTTTCCATTTTCAGGTGATGTACCTGAATTTCCCAGCAGCTTGGGAGGCTGAGGCAAGAGGACTGCTTGAGCGAAGCACTTCCCTGCCAGCCAAGGAGATATAGTGTTGAGTCCTAGATACTCCCCAAACAAAGAAATCCCATGGAGTTTGGAGAAAAAGCAGATTTTTCTTCTTCTTCCTTTCCTTGGGGGTGGGAGGTTGGCAGTTTGGGGGCATCAATTAGAACCTTCTGTGAAAGGAGAAGCCTGTGCTTATGAGATTGAGCATGTGCTGGGACTGGGTGGAAGGGGTAGAAGCAGGGAAAAATTGGTCGCTCTGCTGTGGCTAGTGTCCCTACAAGAGAAATTACACAGTAGCAGGTTGGCAAGTCACACACAGGTATGAGTGACTACTAGCTCAGGAACCTACTCCTAAAACTGCGTCAGAGCAGCTGCATGATTGGCATGGGAATGTGGCCTTGTGGTGTGTGTGTGTGTGTGTGTGTGTGTGTGTGTGTGTGTGTGTGTGTGTGTGTGTGTGTGTGTGTTTGTGTTTATACCTATGTGTGCCAGTACTAGGGCTTGAAATCAGGGCCTGGGCAATCTGCCTTAGATTTGTTGTTCAAGGTTAACACTCTATCACTTGAGGCACAGCTCCCCTTTTAGATTTTTCTGATGGTAAATTGTATATAGGAGTCTCAGACTTTCCTTCCTGGGATGGCTTTGAGCCATGATTCTTATATCTCAGCCTCCTGAGTAGTTAGGATTACAGGCGTGGGCCTGGCACCTAGCTCTCTTCTGCTTATGTTTTTTTATGATCTTTAGTTGTCAAGGGTCACCATATGTTTTAAGTACAGGGCTTCTTATAGGTCTTTTTAGGACTTGCCCTCATTTGAGGTAGTCTGCCCAGCATTGCCAGTTCTGAGGTATTTATTTCTACCACTAGGTGGCCCTGCTGCCTTTGTGATCTGGCTTTATTACTGTTCGTTGTGGGTTCTGAACTCTGTCCCTGACCTCTTTTGCACAAGAGCTACCACTTGAACTAAAACACCACTTCTGGTTTTTGGTGGTTAATTGGAGACAGGAATCTCACAGACTTTTATGACCCATGCTGGCGTTGAACTACGATTCTCAGATCTGTCTCCTGAGTAGCTCGTTAGGATTACAGGTTTCAGCCACTAGCTCCCCGCTGATGCAACTTTCTTAGGAAGACTGTGCTTGTCTCTTGCAAGCCATCCTCAACCTCACCCCTTTCCCACAAGGGACTTCCAGCTAACTTCAGAGTTGGGCTGAACTTTGTGTTTTTGGTTTTCACAGTGGCTTCATTATGTAGGTATGAGCAGTGATGTGAGCCACTGATCATCAACACGGCCTTGGCTTCTGTTTCTCTGGACAAAAAGCCCCAGCCTTTTGATCCAGTCTTGGTTGTCTGGGGACTAGGCCCAATCTGCGGCTTTCATGGGCTACACATAGCAAGTGTCATCACTGGGATCTCAAATGTAGCAGCTGCTCACAGACTGGATCTGCCTTATGATATCATAAGAGTCTATGTTCATGTAGTGAATGTTCAGAGCTGCCAGTGTGGCAGTTTATTTAACCATGCCCTAGCAGGCTTTTTTGAATAGAAATTTATGAATCAATTTTTAAAGATTCTATAGATGTGCATAGGATCTGGAATGGGCAGGATAATTTTGAAAAAGATCAAGTTCAAGAAATGTTACAAAGTGATGGTAAGGGGAAACAAAGGAGGAGGCAACAATACTTGCTAATAGATGTACTCATAACCTTGCCCATGTAATTGTAAGCCCGCTGTACGGTATTTTCACAATTAAAAAAAGAAATATTACAAAGTGCTTGGGACAATGAAAGTCAGGGACAATGACAGACAGGTAAGTGAGTAGAACAGAATTCAAAGTTCAGAATCAATTGAAGAATATAATATTCATTGATTTTAAAAAAAAAATCAAAAGAGACGATAATTCAGTGAGAAATAGATGGTTATTCCAAGTGGTGGTACAATGTGTGTGGAAGCGGATGAGCCCGAACTATGGCCTATGCACCAAATAGAACTCCAAGTGGCACATGGGACTATGGAGGGAAGCCAGAACTCTGAAAACTAATATTTGTTAAGAAGGATATACAGAACATGAATTAATTATACTTGGGAAAAATAAAATGCATTGGGCCTTAGTTTGCTTTCAGAGAGCTAGCAAAAAGACAGACTATAGGGAACCTCTTGGCAATATGTCTATATCTACATATCTATCTGGCTGAAGAAGTATACCAAAACCATATAAGAATTTCTTTTTTTCTTGTGATAATATCCCCAGAGTGGTTACAATTACATGGGCAAGATAATGAGTACATTTTTTATCAAGCACTTTTGCCTCTTCCTTTGTTTCCCCTTCCCATCCCTTCTCATCTCCCCTACCTCCCGCCCCTACCAACAATCCCACCTTTGGGTATTTAACCAAATGTTCACAAACAAGACCATACTAAAGCTACCAGCACAACTATGTTTATTGCAGTATTATTTTCCATAGCTGAGATATGGAACCAATCCAGATGCCCCTCAGTAGATGAATGGATCAAGAAAATGTGGTATATATACACAACGGAATTCTGTGTCTTTATGAGAAAAAAATGACATTGCCCCATTTGTTAGGAAGTGGAAAGAATTGGAAAAATTATATTAAGTGAAGTAACCCAGGCCCAAAGAAACATAGGTCCCATGGTTTCCTTTATTTGCAATAACAAGTATATGTCTGAGACAAGCAGAAATGACAGATAAGAATTTCTTTTTCCTAGTATTGAGAATTGAACTCAAGTCCTCAGCACTTGCTGAGGCCAGACTTGAAAAGGCAGAAATTGGAGCTCAGCACTGGAGAACCTGTTTAGCGTGTACATTGTCTGGACTTTGAGCCCCAGCACTAATAAAAAGACAAAGGTTTTTTTAAAGAGATTTTGTATAAGATGTGGTATATGAATGTTAGATGAGGACACAAAAAGCTGTAGCATCAGTAGCATTAGTGAAGTTACATCTTAAGATCACAGGGTGCTCAACTGGGATGAGTGTCCCTCAAAGACTCATGGTGGTAGTAGAAGGGGGTGGGATCCTTGAAGTGTAGGGCTTGAATTATTGAGGTGTGCCCATGAAGAGGGTGCTGGGGCTCTCCTCTCTGTCTTTGCCATCCAGCTGCTGGGAATTGAGCAGGCTCACTTCTGCCAGGTTGTACTTTGTAGTCACAGGCCCCAAAGCAGAGGTGCCAACTGACACAGACTGACACCATGAATGAGTGATCATCTCTCTATTGGCAGAGAATAATATAGAACATGAGTATTTTTCTTGAGCATAGGAAATGGTACAGAAAGTCACTCTGGAAATAGCTTTTGGTGCACTTAGAATGTAATATAGGAATTCTGCTCCTAAATAATTGTCCACACTGCAATATGGCCTCATTAGGATTTGTTCAGAGATGTTTATAGGAGCTTTATTTGTAGTATCAACCAAAGAGTGGAATACTCAGGTGTGTGTCTGCAGGTGACAAGAAATGAGGACATGGTACATCTAGACCATGGGATAACATACAGAGCAATGAGGAGCAACTTGCGTTGAGCAGTCAAGCTTGAATTATAAGGTTTGTGATTCCATAAACCTGAAGTGTTATAAAAGGTCACACCAACCTAGAGTGACAGGAAGTCAAAGTTCCTTGAGTCCACTCCAGGAATCTTCTGGATTGTTGGGACTGCTGTAGGTGGAGGTATGAGGTACAGCTTTAACATGGGCTTCATTGAAATATATTTCATCAAGGGTGAAGTATAGCTCCAAAAGAGACGTTACCCAGAAAGAACAGTGACTTGGATTGCCGTGACTTGGATTGGATTAGGGAGAAATAGGGTTAAGCCAGAGTACTTTGGAGGAGGAGTCCATACCCTGAACTTGTCAAAGGCCTTGGGGAGCCTGGACTTCTCAGTCATTTGAGCTGTGCCCAACTCTGTTAGCTAGTCTGCATCTGTGTTTGATCTTTGTCACAGGAGGCATCAAGATAGAGCAAGAGCCAGTCGTCGCTTGGAGAAGCATTTAACTTCTGAAGCAGGAACACAAAACTCTCTCACTGTGGAGGTGGCTGAGGAAGAAGTTTAGCAATTAATTTTTGACATGTGCAAACTCCTTTTCAGTTTTGGGTACCAAATAGCCCTCCCACAGTGAGGGAGGGTCAGGCTACCCCCTTGGTTGTCAGTGCATGGCTGTTTGTCTGCTTTTTAACTGACAGTAATTGTTTAAGAGTCTTTGTGAAAGACATTCATATGTAAAGTTCTCTGTATTCCCATTTGCTCACTCTGGCTTTTATTTTTTCCATCTTGCTAACTATTCCACTTTGGTCTCTGGAGTATCATGCCCCAGTCATCTTTTAGACTGGACAAGTTTTTTAATGTTGATTTTAGTAGTATTTTCTTTTAAATCAGATTTTTTTCAATTATGAGAAAATTGAAGTTAAGGAAGTCATTCACTGTGCTGTTTTTCTGTAGTTTGGACATTTGTATTTTCTGCAGTCTAGCTACATTTCTGTAGATATTCTAGTAGGATTCGCTACTAAGTCATCTGCAAGTAATGGAAGCTTTGTGTTTTGAATCCTGATATTTGAAATGTACTTTATCTTGTTTGTTTCAACCATTTAGTCAGTTTAGTTTCTTTTTGTATTTATGTTAGCTAGCACTGGAATACTGATGCTGTCATGGGATGCATTCAGGGTTGTGGCTGGCCAGGAAGTAACATTTCAAGACAGTGTGGGCTTTCAAGTTTTTGTCACAGTAGTGCAGAATGGAGCTGAGGAGACTGTCTACCCTAAAACCAGACCAGCTGGGTGCAAAACAGGAGCATGGTTATCCCAATGCAGTTACCACCATCGACTGTGTAGGAGTGAGTGGACAGGGTTGTGCCCTTGTACTGGGGATGTGTACTTCCCTGGAATGAGGGGGGAGGGGACTGGATTTCATCCCCACTACTGGAAATAAACCACCTTGGGTTTTTCCAAAACAGATGAATTTATTTGGCTCAAAGGCCAGAACCTAACAGTAGAGTACACAGCTGGTCATGTGGTTTAAACCAGAGCAGAGCCTTGCTTTCTTCTTTCTAGGCAGCTGTATCCCCCCTTTATCCTAGTGGGGTGTACCTCTGACTGAAAAGCAAACCAGCAATGTGTCTGCTGAAGTTTGTGAAGAACCCCTGCTCTGTCTGTGGTATTGATGCTAGGTGTGGAGGTCTCCTCCAGGGAAAAATCATCCAAGGGCTCTGACCTTGTGCCTGCCACACAGGCCAGCATCCAGCCACGGTGGAGCATGGGGTGCAGAAGGGTATGCCTCCACAGGGTTTCATAATGGGTTTTCCCTTGCTTATTTAACAGTAATATTTCACCTATCATATGTTCCCTTAACTATGCATACTTGGAGAACTTTAAAAGCTACTTTTTGATGCTTGCCAGTTTATCATTTATTGACAGTAACACAAATCATTCTTCAAGGTTCTTTCGTGCTTCCCAGCCCCGGGAAACATTTCTTGTTACCACGATGCAGGTGCCATCCAGGTCCCAGCAGCTACTGCTGTGCAGCAGAGGTGCCCATTGTGTTGAGGTGAGTGGAGTTGGGGAGACGGTCCACCAAGCAGGTTGTGATGGTGAAGCAGACTCTATCATTAATAGCATATACTCCTCTCTACTTTTATTATCATCTACGCAAGGTCCAAGAACCTTTATTTTTCAGGCATGGACCATCTGGATTTTTATGCCATTTTTCTGTGGCTATAAAGATGGGTGTGGGCAGCCAGTGAAAAACATTTGTGTCCGACCTGTCTCATGACAAGTGATTTTTGTGGGCATTACCTGACTGACTGAGTGTCCTTCAATTTGGTCTCAAAGGAGGATTCTGGGGCAATGGTGGAAGGATGAACCCTGCTTGCCAGTGGGACTTGGGGTGTTTGTAGGATTGTAGATTGCTCCCGCCAGTGCTCTTCCCCCCCTCCTGTATTTCACTATTTGTTATTTCTAGTCTTCTTTCCCTCTGTTTTCCCTTCTTGTCTCTGGATTGTGTTCCTCTCTCCTCTCTACACTATCCCTCAACCTCAAGTTTTTTTCCTTTCCCTTCTCAGGTGTGGATGAGCAGCTCCTGTTTCAGCAATGAGCTTGCCAGGGAGCGAATGGATATCCCAGGACATGATCTGCAGCGAGAGGGATGTTTCCTGCAGGTGAGGTTGAGGTAAGAGAGGTAGGAGTTTGTTTGGTTGTGTGGGGTGGTGGATGCAGGAAGGTGATGGTTGGGACATGAGAGACTGGTGGCATTCTGGCCTGTGCAGGCAGCATGAGTGAAGAGGGAAGGCAGAGGGAAAGGGCATCTGAGTGCTGGCCAGAGACTGGGGCCAGGCCCTTGTATTGGGCCACAGAACCAGATGTGCTTGTATTCTCTAAATCATGCCTCCACCCTTGGGAAGCATATACACAGAAGATGAGCCTTTTCCAGGGTGCACCTACATACATTCAGGCATTTGATCTTTGTAGAGACCTGTGGTCCCATTGTATGTGGTCAAGGTTATATTGGCCCAGATCACTGGACGGGAATATGGACATCCTTTGCCCATAGGTCAGTTCTGAGGACCAGCAGAGTAGAAGGAAGCTCGGCCCATGGAAGATTTGTACTGTCCTTATCCTCCTTTTCCAAAGCCTGTGGAATCAGACACAGCAGGACCAGGCATGGTTTTCAAGGTACATGGAGTATGATCCCTCAGTGGTAGCGTTTGAGGGTGTGAACTTGAGGTAAGCTGGGCAGTACTGTTTGTTGGTCACACATAAAGGTTTCATTTTAGACACAATACAGGAGGCTTGGTGGCATTAGCTGGTGAGTTATTGCTCCCATCACTCAGCTCCATGGAAGTATGCCCTGGCCAGCGCAGCACTGTGAGTCCCATATAGACCCATCATCCTTCCTCCTCTGGGGCAGGTGGAAGGCCTCCACGGGGACAGAAGGCAAAGGACAGATCCCTCAAGTGGATTGGCTTGTCACTTGACACTGGGAGGCAATACTGGCCTCACTGTCATCTCTCATCCCACAAGTCCCAGGCATGCCACACTCACCTACCATCAAAAATACAGTGCCCTGTTGCTATCTGAGGAGGTGCCAGTCCCATCTGCTTCCACAGGGCCACAAACAGCCCCAACAGAAGCCACCCCATGCCATGCCCTCCCACCCTCACTCTTCTTGCTGCCCACATGCCATCACCCATCTTTTCAGACCTGTGCACAGGAGATGGCCCCAGCTGGCAAACATCAGCTGACCCTCCACCTGCCTCAGTGTGACCAATAGGCACCTGCATTGGTCACTCACTTGGGTGAGTGTGTGTGCACACTGGTTCCCACACAACACACTAACACTGTGTCTGGCTTGGAGACAGTCACACAGGGCTTTCTCTGCAATTGCCACAATGCCCTAGGCTCCTTCCCTCCCCAGACATCCTCGAAAGCAAAATCACTGAAAAGGGACCTGTGCCAATATAATCTTGGCCCTGTCTCCATGGTCACTATCCAACACTCCTCCAGGTTTGACATTCATCACAGCTGAAAGCAGCTCACTGCCCACATGTGAAATGAGATATCCTAAGAGCCACCTCTACCCAACTGCATTTCACTTGGCATGCTTTGGCTGAATTCTGACATGTCCCCTCCTAGCCAGTCCTGGGCCCATCACTGCCTCTCAGATAGGTTGTCAGGGGCCTAACACCTTGCTCCCTTCTGTACGCTTTCACACGTGTGTGTGTGTGTGTGTGTGTGTGTGTGTGTGTGTGTGTGTGTGTGTGTGTGTGTGTGTGTGTGTATCCCATGATCCTCCTCAGTTCCTCTATATAAAAGTGGGAGAATTTTTTCTGGTCTCCTACCAGCAAGCCTCCACGGGGATGGGTTTTACTTTGCCAAGAGATTCTTCCCACACCTAGAGGGAAAACGGGATGATGGTTCTCATGATTGTGGGGGACATGTACACCATATGTACAGTAACAAAGGGCAGCTGTAGCAGATGCCCAGGGGGTATCCACAGCACTTTTGGATCTATGGAGGCCCTGTGCTCCAGCAAACAAGCCCTGAAAGTGACCAGGTGAGCCTGGTCCTGCAAGGCTCTCAATGATGTGGCCTGCTGGAGCACACCCAGGTATCACCCAAGTGGACATGTAGGAAAAATAGCTAGAATTTTTACTCTGCTGCAGCCACCTTGCTCACATTTTTTTCTCACAACTACATTAAATTGATGCCCCTGGATTGGTGCCAGAGGCCCAGTCAAGGTAGATAAAAAACTGGCTACATGTGGCCATAGTGAGAGCTCTCCTATTGAGCGCCTGCTCCCATTGCTCAGCCCCTTGGAGTTTCAGCCTGGCCAAGCCAGCACTGGAAGGCCTCTATATGTTCTCCTCAGCCTTCCCCCTCTGGGGCAATAGGTTCTTGCAGAACCAGCCTTCACTCCTCTTCACCCCTTCACGGGCCTCTTTGTCATCTCTCCTCTTATAAGCCTCCAGGTGGGCCTACTCACTCAATAGCCAGCCATTAACACTGCAAGTGTGTAGACCTTATGCTGCCTGGGAAGGTGCCAGGTCCAGAAGCTACCATGGAATCACAAATAGTCTCAACCATTACCACACAGCATGCTCCATCCCCTCCCAACCAAAGCTTCTTTCTGGCCTCATGCCATTCCTTCTCTTTTCAGACCTACAGCATTCACATAACACATGCTGGGAAGGGCTAGCTGCATCTGCCTGTATGAGGATCTCCCATGGAGCTCCCAGCCCCTGCCCTCCTATTTCAGCGGAAGCATCTGGAGGCCACTGGGGCTTTAGGTTAAGGCAACTGGCTTGGTGCTGCTCCTTCCAAAGAAGGGATAGCCAGCCTTAGGTACACATACACACATACACACAGGAGAGGGCTATACAAGGGCAGAATACTGTGTGATGTGTATGGGGGAGACACCAGGAGAAAAATGTGGGGGGGATGCAGCATCATGGAAGGACCGAGAGCAATCACTGTGTGGATGCCTTTGGGGAATGATCTCTTAGCTTCGCCGGCACTGCTGCACTGGCACTGGCACTTGCACCATCTTCCAACTACACTGACACCAGAGCAACAGCCATCACCACAAATGCACTGACCACAAGCTTCTGTATGCATGGAACCTTGCCTAATTGCTTTTCTCACAGCTTCAGAGCTAAGCCCCACATTGCAGCAGTCCCTGCCACATACCTGTCTATCCTGTTACTCACTAATCCTCTGCCTTCTTGTTTCTACTGTTCTTATTGTTAATTTCAATAAAAAGTAACCTGGAACACAATGACTTCTCTCTGGTGGAATAAAAAAGTTATGATCCATGGCCCCAAATCATTTTCGATTGTTGCAGCCCCTGGCACTGCCTATTAGGAAACACAATCCTTGAATAATTGCCCTTTGGAGGACCTTCCCGCTCTTTGACTCCTTGTTTTTGGCAGCCAATAAGCTATCCAACCTTCCTTAATCTATATTCCTTAAATTCCTTGCTGGTAGCCTGTTATCTGCCCACATAGTAGTAGGAGTAGTACCTTTGAATCAGGTCACAGGCCTCTGTGTCGCAAAAGGAATGGAAGTCAGAACAGAACTCACAGGGCAAAAAGAAAGCCCAAAAAACCTTGTTTTCATCTTCCCAGGGTGGCATGTAATTTTGGAAGACAGAAGTGCAAAGGCATACACAGAGGGAAGGGCCTACTCCCGCTACTGCTCAGTCTAATGCAGGGAAAACTACCCAGGAGGGTACATGTTAAGGAGACATTCATGGGGTGCAAAGCACTAGCATCTATCTCGTGTAGAGATTCACGAGGGGGAAAGAGGAAGGAAGTGCCTGTGTGTCCAAAGACATAGACAACCCATGTCCTATCTTCTCCTGATGACCCCACATGAACAGTTGGAACTAATGCCCACACACCCCAACAAAACAACCAGCCTGTGTGCAAACCAATGCACACAGCCTTCAGATAGGATTTCTGGCCAGCACCTTGGCAGGTGGGTTGGAAGGAGCTGCTGGCCAGCACGGAACACAGTGTAGAATGGGGTAGGGAGACCACTGGGAGAACTCTCCCTAGACAAATCTGGGGTAGCTTGGAGACCCCATCCAAGCTCTGAAGAAATAGGTCACTTGAATTAATAACAGTGCCAATGCTGGGGAGTCATGCCACTGGAAATTTTGTACAACTCAAGATACCTTGGCAAGACTACTTACTCCTAACAGCCCTGGGAAGAGCACGGGGTTAGAAGGCTCTAGAACATCCCCATAGACAGCACCAATGGAAACTCTCAGTCCATGGTTAGCAGGGAATAATGTGGAGATGAGGGGGAAAGTAGATTTAGGAAGGGAGGGGAGAGGGAAGTGGTTGGACAGTCCTAATCTCTGCCAGATATTCTGCAAGAACCCTAGCATAACCTTTCCTTTTCCTCAACAAAGCAGCAGTGGATATCTCATTGTGGAAAGCACTGCACCTGGCTTAGACGTTCACCTGTGAGCAGAAACAGAGCAAGGAACCTCTGGCACCACCAGACATAGACGTATCCTGGCCTCCCTGACCCAACCTGACTGACCTGTCCGGCTCTGCTGTGGTACAAATTCTGTTTTCCTCACCAAGGGACCGCAGCCTGCAATGTGCTCCCCATGGGCCTGATTTTCTAGAAGAAGGTTCATCACATACCATGTCTACCTGCTGGATCATCAGCTTTCCTTTCAGTGAAAGACAGGTGGCTTTCCTTCAGAGCACTGAAGCAAAGACAAGGTCTTTTTTGAGAAAAAGAAGGAATTTCACAGGAGTAAGAGCAGGGAGATATTCAGAGTGAGTTTAGTAAGAAGCCATAAATGTCTGTTCCACACCTATATATACACCCATACTGACTCTTATCACAACACCTAACTCTGTCACATGCAATGAAGGCATCCCAGGAAAGAAATTCCTTCAGAGCATTATCTCCAATTAAACATAAAAAACCCAGTAGTAATGACATGGCTCAAGAGGTAGTCAGTGTCACCCTTCAGGAAAAAACTTCCGTGACAGTTTCCTGGCCCTGAGTTTAAGCTTTACAACTGGCACTGAAAAAATAAAAGTAATAATTCTACTAAGATAAGACAGATCTGTGACCATTGGATAAGAAATTCAATCAAATCAGGTGATTGGGATAGTTGAGATCTCTGAAAATGATTTTTTATGGAGTCTTATTTTTCTTATCTTTGTGGCCAGGTGATCCTTGCTCTAAGATTAGCAGTCCCATTACTATGTTGGTTTCCTTTCTGTGGTTGCTGGTGGTATGAATCTTAACAATTCAGTGTGAAATTACAGCCCTGCATGCCCCTGTGGAAAATACTAGAGACCACATGAAGCCTTTACCAGCTGTTGACATCAGACAAAATGTTGGCACAATTGTCTTCTCATTCTGAACTGGACAGTCATGACACAGAGAAGCCATGCTGCTGAGAGGAAATCTCCCTTCCTACTGCTTTAACCCTTGCCAATGTGCATTTGCTTTCCATAATGTAACTCATTCAGTACTGCCATACACATTTAATCACATGGCTGTGCTGGACAGCACCACAGGGACTGCTGATTTCACTGTATCTTGAATCTTCGTGTTTCCTAGTACTACCCCAGCAAGAGTAGTACTGCTCACAACTTACCACTCACTTCCAGAGACAGCAGAGTTCTCTTAGGCTGGACAGTCTGTATAAAAATCAACTTCCTTTCTTCAAAAAAAAAGTCTGCCAATACAACCACTGGGCCAAAGAGTAGCTGCCCTTATAGGCTATTTTTTTCTAGAGTGGCTGTACCATTTGCCCTCTGCTGCCATTGAATGAACTGTCTGAATCTCTCTCATCCTTACTAATATCACTATAACACACATTCGTAGTGCAGATTATTGTTAGGTCTGAGGTTACACCTCCAGTGCACTTCAAATAGGTAATGGCATCCAAACCCCTGCCATGTCCTTGTCATCTATATTTGGTGGTGGTCAAAGCTGAAAATACAAATCTTTTGCTCACATTGCAGTTAGGTTGTTTTCCTGTGTTCTTACCATGGAGTGGTGAGCCATGTTCTTAAATTTTACCAGATTGCTCCAGGTGACAAAATCAGGAAAAGCTGAAGTTTGCTCAGAGTCTAAACTGTTCAAGGACAAAGCTGAGCTTTTAACATGGGCAGTGTGTGCTTAGACAGCACATTGAACAGTTGCTCATCACCAACATCACCATGGACACAGATGGACAGCCATTCAGAGGCACAGGTACCTCCTAGCATTATTAATCATGGATATCTGTGACTGGCCTAGCTGATCTCAGGACAGCTAAGAAATGCTTTAACTCACACAGTAATGGGCTACTAACAGTGACAAAGTTTCATTATATTACAAGATATTTTATGCACTGGATTCAGTACTTTGGACAAGGAGCACTAAATTGTGTCTACTTCTCACTTTTGCGAGGCAGCAGGGGAAGCAAATAAACAATCTCCAAAATATGGAAAAGTCATGACCTACCACCTCCTATCCGCATCCTTAGGCCTCTTTGCTAAACAAGAATGCATCTCCTCCCAAAAAGCATCCCCAGAAAAAGGCCCAGTATGGACCTAAGCAGGTTCTGTAAGCATCCAGAGAAAACCAGGTTTCAAGTGACTCAGTGGCAACAATGGACTTTCCCGACCAACTGCCACCATTAGGAGGTCAGAGTGAGTTCAGTTCTTTGCTTGGGTAGTAGCAATTAGAGGCTGACTTGATAGGTCTTCTGAAGAACCCACCAGGTTCAAATAAAGAGGCCAAGCAGTCTCACACTTCAGAGTACCTGTGCCCACATCGCTCAGTACCTTATCACTAGGTGGTACTAGAGACTACCTGACAGTGCACATAGGAAGAATGCTCAGGATACACTGCCCAAAGGTCATTGCTGAGGATCAGAAATTAGCAACACAGGCTCAGCTCCCAGGAACCTGGGCTCTCAAATTGGGTGAAGCACAAAAACTCTGAAGACATAGAGGCCTGTGGTCAAGCCCTATTTCTAACACTTTGTAACAGATCAAACCAGAGCTCATGTTCTTCTGGTACAAAGCTGTGATAATATCCATGTCTATTTGGGAGAAGTCACATGATTCTTGGTACACACTAAGCCCAGTGCTAAGGGAAACACATGTCCACTGACCCAGATAGCTCTCATTTGCTCAGTGCCAATCTGAACAAAGGTGACAATGTTGAACCCCAGAACCCAGACCTGTCATAAGAGGCCCTAATCCCTTCACCATCTTGGCAAAGTAAGACTTGTATTTCCAGCAAAGCAGAGGAACCACAAATTGCAGAGTCTCTGGAATTCTAGAACAAGCTTTTTAATCCTGGTTCTTCACAATCCTTATGAGCTCATTGCCCACCCCTCATGGTCAGTATGATGACTGACTGTGACTGAAGGCTCAGCCAACTGCAGAGGTAAAGGCAGCAGTCAGGATATGCACAGTGCCTAGTGCCTGTGCCTCCCAACATCTGTGAGAACTGAGAGCAGAAAGGCTGTGGGCAGGCCCTCTGAGCCCAATGCAGGACAGCAGCCAGGGATGCCTACAGATTTCCACCACCAAAAAACTGCCTTTTCTTCAGCCACAGAACCAGGGGGAATGTTATCAGACTCAAATAGCCAAAACACAGGCTCAGAGATGCAAAAGAACAAATTTTCTGAACACTATAATCAAATTCTACTTCGAAGTGAAGAGGATGGGGAGTCATTTATCTACAAATACTGATAGATGGTAACCTGTAGAGAGCTGCGTGCAGCCACACCTGGAAGATGGCGCTGGCTTCAGCCCTCTGCCTTCCCGATGGCGAGTGCTCTGTGTGGTAAACAACTCCTTATATGGCTAAGGCAAAGAATCTGGCTTGCTTCCTCGCACCTGAACCTATTGGTGGTTCCCACGTGGCGTATCAGGGTTGGCTACCCAGCGGGTACTTAAGGCTGTGGGGAATTCTCCCCGGGGTTGGGGTCAGAAGATTGCTCAAAGTCCTGAATTTAACTGCAGAGAGAAGAGTTTGGTGTCGCGTCTTCCTTGGTGGTCGAAGTGGTAGAGACAGTAACCGGCCTCTATAAAACCTTAAAAGAATTAAATGATAGAGAAGATTGGAAGTAACAGCCTTCCCTGATGACCCTATAAGGGAAATGCATGCAAATGCGTGCTCCTCCTGAATAAATTCCTGCTGACACTCTGTAAGCTCTTTGCCTATCATGGAAAAAGTCTACCCTGCTGCCCCAACAGCTAAAAACCTTTCTTATCCATCCACCAAGGCTCAGCGGTAGAGTGCTTAGATAGAATGCAGAAGGCACTGGGTTTAACCCCCAGCCCTTTTCACACACACAAACACCATCACTGTATTGTGACACATGATCATGATCAAGGGCTATCAAATTCCAGGTCCACAATCCTCCAAACAGCCCTAAAGGAAACATTCTGTTCATTCTGAGATAAGGACATTTAGTTGAATATTAATATGGCCCATCCCCTCTCCTGCCATTGAGAAGGACTCAGCAAGTTTGTTGTCTCTATGACACCAGCCCAAGCAGAGGCAGCACAAGCTTCATCAGCATGTCCAGCCTCACGCTCCACAGAACCAAAAACCATTATGCAAGACAGTCATCTCAGTCAACACCAACTTCAAGATGTGCTTCATCAGTAACACAGGTCAAGCCTCAGAAATTATGATGACAGAAAACTCAACAGCAGCCACTTCTGGTTGTTGGTAATGATCTGGTAAAAGAACTTCTCTTCCTAAAGTCTTAATGGCCTTTGGCTGAGGCTCCATCAATGCCTGATACCCTCCCTTGTTCACCCAAAGGTCAGTTTGTCTAGGGCTTTAACTGTAGAAAGACAGGTGGGAGCCCAGACTACACAGGCACCATAAAAATTCTAGGGAAAAGACCCTTCAGGATCCGCACCCACTGCATCTGGGACAGACATCAAGTTACTGAGTTAGCAAGCCCAATAAACAGCAGGGCAACATTTGCCTTCCAAACACCAACTACCTAAAATCTGCAGGATACCTGCATCGCTCCCCTCTACTGCATCCCTCCCCTCTATGGGGTACATTCATGTTGAGGAATCAGTGTGGTAAGACTGTGCTTCAAATCTACTTGTAGCCCTGATTAAAATAGCAAAATACTGAAGAGGAACAGCCAGAAGATGCCATGTCAATCCACTACAGGGCAGACAAGAAGGAGTAGCAGAGGCCTATTTAAAAGCTACTACAATGACATGAACAAACAATGAACAGAGAAGACAAAATCAACAGCTTAGCAGGAGCAGCAGAAAATGACACCCAAGTGGCAGGAGTCAGGCCACTGGCCTACATAGCCATAGTACCATAATCTGCTCTTCAGTGGCCCCAGTCACTACCTTTATGAAATGAGGTCCATGGGAAAACCCTTTGCAGCTGCCAGCACTGCCGGCCAGCCAGCCTGACACCATTCTCTGCATTCTACAATTCGGCCTCTAATTCATTTCACCCAAATTTCTGCTGATGCCTTTATAAGATTCCTAGGTCTGGGTGCTGGTGGCTCATGCCTGTAATCCTAGCTACTCAAGAGACTAAGATCTGAGGATTATGGCTCAAAGCCAGCCCAAGCAAGAAAGTCCATGCGACCCTTATCTCCAATTAGTCACCAGAAAACTGGAAGTGGCACAGTGGCTCAAATGATGGAGCACTTGCCTTGAGCTAAATAGCACAGGGACAGTGCCCAGGCCCAGAGTTCAAGCCCCATGACCGACAAAAAAGATCTCTAGGAACATAGTTCTTTGGCCTCACCAGGTTTCATAGCCCCATGAATGTGATACTGACCTGCCACCCAAGACCAGCACAGCCAACCCAAGACACTAGGGCCAAGAGCAAAGTAATGCATCCCACTACCAAGAGCAAGGCTTCTCAGCCTGGATGCCTGGCTACTTCTGCTTCAGTGCATGACAGTTGCTGGGTACCTCATACTCATTGGTCACCCCATCTGTCACATAGCCCTTGATGACAAAAGAACAATACTCATACACACAAATAAAATGCTTTTGCTCTTTTTAGACATGGTGACTTAAATATGTTTCCATTGTTCTCATCTCCCTGCTCTCCCAACACACACACACACACACACACACACACACACACACACACACACACACATCTGTGGCAGAAGACTGGTCCATGCAGCACCTGCAATCTGCCAACTGATTGCTTAACTGAGCACAGTCATGCTGTACAAGGTGAAAGATGATCTCTCTCCTTCCCTCCCTCCATCCCTTTGGGTGGTTACCTTGGACATGGGTCTGAGCTTCTGGGAGTACAGCTCCTTCCTTACACAACTGAAGTTGTAGCTTGACATCTCACCTGCCCCCCTAGTGAGCAGAAACCCACGTGGACGTCTATCACTGCCTCATGCACAGAGCTGGCACAGCACAGACTCTGAGAAGCATTTTGGGTCTGACTGTCTACCTGTGAGAGCTCATTTTCTCAGAGAGACAATGTATAGCAACTGATTTCCTCAGAGACCATGGGCTTTCAGACCTCATGAAAGAAAAAGGATCACCATTGATGAATTCCTATCACCCACGATGAAACATACTTCTAAATGCTCCTCTCCTTTTTCCTTATATGTCTGCCTTGATTCTGAGAAAAAATGAGAGCCTGGGTTTAAATCATTTCTATTTCTCTTTTCTCTAGCAAGTTCAGACATGATATGGAAGTGAAATGATTCATTTTAATTAACAGGGATTTTTCCTTATAATAATGGTCAAATATTTTCAATTTTCCTATAAAAAAACTCACAGAGGGGTTTTGACAATGCATATAGATTTTTAATCAGAGGGCCTCTGCTAGAGAAGGGCATCAAACATGCAGCCACCAGCCCACATATGTGCTCCCTCTGAGGAAGACAGAGCTTACACTTGAGGCTCTGCTCAGAGTACCTCATAGGTCAGTACTGCTCTCATGTGCATCTCAGCAGGAAGGAAACCCTATGACAGGACACCTGACTTGGGGACAGGACTCAAGATCACATGTCAGAAACCATGAGTTCTTATAGTGTTCACGTCATGTAACTTAAGCCACAGTTAGGAAAAAAGTCCCTATTCATTTCTCATTCAGATGGAAGCCTGAGCCCTCCCAGGCTGGGCCTTATGCCCTACAACAGCAATACTTCATGTCCTCAAACTTCCCATGTCAACCATAGCAAAATCTCTCTTGAGAGTTCACCCAACACTTCCTTACCTTTTGAATGAATGCATTGATCCAAATAGTTGAATAAACTTGTAGGAACAGCCAATAACAAATACAAAATCCGGGCCCCCCCTGGCACCAAAAAAGGTATATAAGGGGTCAAAATCCAAAAAAGCTAAGAAAAATTCATCCATGGTTCAGTACTGTTATTCAGAAAAGAGAGAACTTTCTCCATAGTCTGAATCTCAAGGATGCCTTAAGCAATTGAGATCTGAGGGGGACAGGGGCTTGGCTTTATACCCCACGCCTGCATCACAGAGCCTGGGAGTCATAGAGGGGTTCTGGGGTCAGGGAGGGGTGGTCTGGAGAGGGCATGACATAGCCTTGCCCAACCTGCCATCCCAGCATTGATCTCTGCCCAACGGCTGTCCATGTCCCACTCTTCCCTTTCTTCATGTTGTGCATTTACCACAAAGAAATTTGTGAACAAGCTATTACCTTAGATCTTTTTAATTTTGGGGGTCCAGGTACTCTACTGTCTTAGGAGTCTAACATATCTTACCTGGAATTTGATACTTCTACTCAGGCTCATGTCCTCAAACAAACTATCTACAGAATGTTTTTCATTACTTGAACTCAGATATAAAACAAAGTTCTTATTCCCTTATTTACTTTTGTGACTATTAGATTTTACCCATTTTCCCTGTTCAGCCTGTACTAACTTCAATCCACACAACTGCCTCAAATTAAAAAATATCATTGTTCAATAAATGAATTCAAAACTATAAAATAAATGAATGTGAAATTAAAATTTCACATGATTCAGGGGATACTCACAGCACATATCTTTTATGGAGTTAATGAACCTGAAGCATGCTTTGTTCAAATATACATACACACACATTCTGACAAATCACCCCAGCATTTCCAAACTCAAGAACCAATTATTGCCCCCTTTGAATTCAACCTCCCATGCCAGCTTTCAGGCCTACCACAATGATGCCTCATTTCATCCTCAGACGTGTGATGTCCATGTCATTAATATCATGAGGACAGAAGTCTCTTGGTTTCGTTGAAAGTTTTGTCATTTTGTTGACAATAGATTTGTTTGAATGTATGTTTTGTTAAATATTGCATTAAATATTATTTAGCTTAAGGAGATTTTTGTATCCCCTTTTTCATTTTTATTTATTTATTTTGGTGCCTGTCCTGGCTTGATCTCAGGGCCGGTGTGTTGTCCCCGAGCTTTGTTGTTGTTGTTGTTGTTGTTGCTGAAGACTAGCACTCCACCACTTAAGCTCCACTTCTAGCTTTATGGTGGTTAATAAGATATAAAATTCTCACAGACTTTCCTGCCCAAGCTGGCTTTAAACCAAGATCCTCAGATCTTAGCCTCCTGAATAGGTAGGATTACAGACATGAGACACCAGTGCCGACAGTATTGCCTAATTCTTAAACAATGGAAAATGTGAGCAAACATGTTTTTAAAAATACATTTATATTGCAAAAATACTGTACAGAGGGGTTACAGTTACATGAGCCAGGAAATGAGTACATTTCCTATCAAGCATTGTTACCTCCTCCTTTGTTTAACCCCACCATCCCTTCCCTCCCACCTCTACAACTGCAATGCTTCCCCACTGCCTAAATTGTAAAGTTCGTTTTCTTGTACATCTCATTGTCACAATGACTCAACTTGTATCCCTATTTAAGCATTTTGTTTTATCCCTTCCCCTTCTCAAATGAGATAAGTGTATATACAAGATACAGGGCACTGACATCAAATAGAGTGAAAACAAGGCTTATACCCTGGGGTAGGAACATAAAAAGAAACAAAAAATTCACATGTACATTATAAATAAATTAGAAACATTAGCAAGAAAAACCGCTTGTGTCCCTTTCTTGGGGTTCAATTTGTTTAAAATTATTTTGTCTGGTCATATGTACATAGCTTTTGACCTTTTCTGCTTGTCCCAGACATATACTAGTTATTGTAATCAAATATTTTTGGTTGGTCGTGGCGCTTGAACTCTGGGCTTGGGAGCTATCCCTCAGCTCTTCAACTCAAGGCTAATGCTCTACCGCTTGAGCCACAGTGCCACTTACGGTTTTCTAGTGGTTTATTGGAGATAAGAGTCTCACAGACTTTCCTGCCCCGGCTGGCTTTGAATCTCGATCCTCAGATCTCAGCCTCCCTGGTAGCTAGGATTACATGAGTGAGCCACTGTCGCCCGAGTGAGCAAACTTCTTAATCACTAGTTCACTAACAGTTTCATCTTTAGTCCCAATTTTTCAGACTTTTCTCCACAAGAGATACTCTTTTTAAAAAATCTGATGATCCACTCCGTGATGTTTTCTGTATGATCCCCTCATTCCTCTCAAAGAAAGAGACAAAAGTCTCCCAGTGTCTTTCTCCCTCCTTTTCTTTCATTTCTGTCTCCTCCTCCCTTTCTCTTACTTTATCACTGTCTGTCTCTCCATGTGCATCTTGGTCTTTCTATCATTCTCTGTATCTCTATCTCCTCCTGCCTTTATCCTCTCCTCCGTTGCTTTCTCTACCTATCTATTTCTTTTTCTCCTCCTTTTTTTTCTCTGACTGCCCTGTATGTCATTCTCTCACTATGTTTCTTTTCTTTCCGACTTCCTTTCTTACTCTGCTGTCTCCGTTTCTGTCGCTTTCTCACTCCCCCCATTTCCTCTCTCCCCTCCCATTAAGAGTTTTTCAGGCTCTGAGATAATAGAGCCTGAAGACTCATAAGACTCATATCACTGCAATGTTTTCAAACACATTTTGGAATATTATTGGCAAAAGGAATACTAGACACTCAGGCTTCATTTGTTCACTTTCTGATACTGCTGTAATGACTTTATGTGACACTCATGAGTTACCCAATGTCTCTTCCTGAGGAGCCTGGTAACTGTTTGCTTTTTGATTTATGATCATGGTGAAGTCAAGCTATTGACTGTAGCAGAGATCACTGCAGAAAAGGGAAACTTACACATGAGCAAAAGTCCAGCATTTCCCACAGTTGTCCCTTGCAATTGGAGTTGTTATAAGAAGAGCAGGTGGAAGGAGCAGCTGTGGAATGTTCAATCTCTCCACACCTGATGAAGCCGGGTTTCCAAGCCGGCATAGCTGTCTCCAGAAACCAAGACTCAAGTTCTGGCAGCATTACATGTTAGAATGGTAGCATTGTAGTGCTAAGAGAACCCGAGTCTTGTTTTGTGGATGCTACCAGAACCTGAGTCATGCTTTCTAGAGGCAGCTTCTACCTTTAAAGTTCTGCAATCATATCCACATCCCATTATGTAACTTACAAGTGAGTCACACGCACATTCAAGAGCAGAATTCAGTTCCATGTAGCAAAAATACTGCAAGAAGATATGTGGTAGGAAAGTGGATTACTACCATTTTGGGGAAACACCGTCTACCACAGCACCCTCTTTCAATATAAAATATTAAATAGAGTCAATATTTAGAGATGCTTCTAAATGGAAGGATGCATTAAAAGAGAATCTTCACAAATTCTGGAGATGGCCAGATACACACGTCACAAAGAATTTGTTATATAATTCTGTAATCTAGGGCTAAGAAGGTGGCTCAGTGGTAGAGGGCTTGCTTTGTAGGCATGAGGCCCTGGGTTTGATTCCTCAGCACCACATAAGCAGAAAAATCTGGAAGTGGCACTGTGTCTCAAGTGGTAGAGTGCTAACCTTGAACTGAAATGCTGAGGGACAGAATGCAGGATCAGAGTTCAAGCCCTATGACCAAAAAAAATCTGTAATCCAGTTTGTACACCATTTTGTTTTAAAACTAAATCATATTTTGTGGCTTAAGGAAAATTAATATTTAATTATCCAAAATCAATATTGTCACTGAGCTAGATTGTGTGAAGTAACTTGGCTTATTGGTTTGTGTGTTTTTATTAGCTATATTGAAGTTTGAATGTAGAGCCTTGTGCTTGCTAGACAAGTGCTTCATCTATGGCTTAAGTTGCACTCCATCCCTTTTTGTTTTATGTGATTGTTTTTCTGAGAGGGTCTTTTCTCTCTAGGCTAACTTAAACTGAGATCCATCTATTCAACACTTCCCATATAGCCAAGATAATAGGTGTATATCATGTCCAGGTTTTAGTTTTGTTGAGTTGGTATGATGTTTATTTATTTTCCAAAATGGCCCCAAATCGTGATTGTCTAGAGTATCTGCAATTGTAGATGTGAGCCATTGTCTCCAGCCTGGGTGGGTGCAAGTTGGTATTTATATTCTAGATTAGAGAAGATTCAAAAGTGATTCACTATAATCCAAAATAATCCTGGAAAATATTCCTCAGCAAGATGATCTCTTAGCAAACTCAATAACTTCCTGTCGGTATGGGCATGTTTTGAGAGGCATATCAATACACTTTTCCATTTTCTGAGGTTCCAGTTCCAACCTAAAGAGATTTCATCTAAGCTCTTATAAGAGGTTTTCTTTGTTGTTGTTTTAATGTACTATATGATTTGTTGTTTCTTTTGTATGTTCTTCCCCCTGTTGTCACTGAATTTGATTTTGGTACCCTGTTATTTCATATACATTTATTTGAATTAGGGAAGGGAAGGGGAACAACAAAATGGTGAGACAAAGAACAAGGGGGAAACCAATGCAACAGCAATACACACAAAACAATACGTTGGAAATGATCTGTACAAAATGAAGTGAGTGGGGGGGGGCAATTGGTGGAGAGAAAGCAGGAAAAAAATGAAGGAAGAGGTAACAAGTTTCACAAGAATTGTACTTATTGGGACTGGGAAGGAAGCTCAGCTGAAGAGCTGAGGGATTGTGCCCAGGCCTATAGTTCAGGTTCCATGACCTATGGGAAAAAATGTACTTATTACCGTACTTATGTAATTGTAACCCCTCTGAACAGCAACTTGACAACAGGAAAAAAGAAAACATAGCATGTGCTGAGTGCCAGAGGCTTGTGTCTGTAATCCTATCTACTTAGTAAACTGAGATCTGAGGATTGCAGTTCAAAGCCAGGTCTGGTTGGAAAGTACATGAAACTCATCTCCAATAAATTACCACCACCCCCAAAAAGAATGGAAGTGGAGTTGGGGGATAAAGTGGTAAAATGCTACCCTTGAAGAAAAATGCTCAGGGACAGCTCCCAGGCTTTGACATCAAGGTCCAGGATGAGAAATACAAACACACACACACACACACACACACACACACACACACACACACACACACACACACACACACACACACACACACACACACACACACACACACACCAGGTCTTCCCTGTTAATGTTTTTTTAAAAATAAATTTATTGCAAAAGTGATTAACAGGGGAGTTTAATTTATATAAGGAAGGAGGTAATGAATACATTTCTTTTTTTTTTTGTTTTTATTTTTTACTGTGAAAATACCATACAGAGGGGTTACAATTACATGGGCAAGATAATGAGTACATTTATTATCAAGCATTGTTACCTCCTCCTTTGTTTCCCCTTCTGATCCTTTCCCCTCTTCATCCCCCATCCCTCCAACCCCCCCCCGCCCACAGGAGTAAACTGTTATCAATCCAATAAGACCCTCTTGTGACTAACAACTTACCACACAACCCTTATTCTTCTGTCTATATAAAAATCAATTTATTTTATCCATATCAGTGGCATTTAAGAATGCTATTTGAGAAAGCCCACCGATTGGGAGAAGATCTTTACTAGCCATACAACGGACAAGGGTCTCATATCTAAAATATACTTGGAACTCAAAAAATTAAACCACCCAACAACAAATCCTCAAAGAAACAACTGCCCAATAAATAAGTGGGCGAAAGACTTAAAGAGAAGCTTCTCTGAAGAAAAAGAAGGATGGCCAATAGACACATGAAGAAATGTTCAACATCCCTAGCCATAAAAGAAATGCAAATCAAAACAACATTGAGATATCACCTCACTCCAGTTAGAACAGCAAAAATCAAGAACTCTAACAACAACAGATGCTGGAGGGGATGTGGAAAGAAAGGAACCTTACTTCATTGTTGGTGGGAATGTAAACTTGTTCAACCACTTTGGAAAGCAGTATGGAGGTTCCTCAATAGACTTCACATAGATCTCTCCTATGATCCAGCAATCCCACTTTTGGGCATTTACCCAAATGTTTACAAACAAGACCACACTAAAGCTACCAGCACAACTATGTTTATTGCAGCATTATTTACCATAGCTAAGATATGGAACCAACCCAGATGCCCCTCAGTAGATGAATGGATCAAGAAAATGTGGTATATATACACAATGGAATTCTATGCCTCCATCAGAAAGAATGACATTCCCCCATTTGTTAGGAAATGGAAAAACTTGGAAAAAATTATATTAAGTGAAGTAAGCCAGGCCCAAAGAAGCATAGGTCCCATGGTTTCCCTTATTTGCAATATCTAGTATAGGTATGAGTCAAGCAGAAAAGGTCAGATAATGTGATGTTAGGAAAATGAACCCTTAAATATGTATTTTAATGTTTTCCTTTCTTTCATGCATATGTTTCTAACGCATTTATAAGATTATTTCTTTGTTGCTTTGTATGTCCCTCCCCCACAGTGTAACCCCCGCTTTCACTATATTTGATGTCAGTATAACATGTGGAGGAGATGGGGGCAAACAAGTCGTTTAAGGACTCAGGTGGACCTGTTGCAACAATGAGAAGTACAAAATGTCATGTCAAAACCAGCTTTACAATGTCGGTGGGGGGGGGAGTGGGGTATAATTGGGTGGGGGGAGGGGGGAGGCTGGGAAGGGAGGTGAAGGGTAAAAAAAGGAGGGGGCTGCAATGCTTGGTAAGAAATGTATGCATTATCCTGCCCATGTAATTGTAGCCCCTCTGTACAGTATGTTCTCAAATAAAATAAAATTAAATTAAAAAAAAAAGAACATAATGGTTTTAATTGTACGGTCATTTTCTTCCTCCTTCTTTGGCCCATCTGTTTACACTGTGGGAGTTGGTTTCTACTGTGATCGTGTCAGGGTATTTTCTTCAACCGCTGTCTTAATAATTAAATCTCCTTATGATCACTCTTTGTTCTGAAGCATTTCTAATGAATGCTCCCTGTTTTCATCTCCCAGGAGCTAAATGTGTATCCTGGATTTCAGGAGACAAGGTCCTGGTCCAGGCATACTAGTTGATAGTAGTAGACAAGTTGCTATGGGGCCACAAATGCTGGCTTCGTGGCTCTTATTCAGGGTACTTCATCAAAGTTTATCTGTCATTTCCCCATTGTGGTTGCATCTAATAATTTAAATTTCTTATGTTTTCTTACACATTGAATGTTTCTTGCAATTTCTTTCCCTCACTTTATAGGCACATGAGGACATGATTCTCAGAGAATGGTTTATTTTATTAATTTCCTCTATTGCTTGGTTTACATGTGTCATTTGGGGATTTTTTCATATAGATTTTTACTTGTTCAGGCAGGAATAATTTTCTTAAGAAAAAAAATAGTTCATATTTTATGGAAACTTTAAGGAAATACTATTTAAAACCAATAACTAATAAATGTATAAAGATCAATAGTCTCCCCTTCCCTTCCCTTCCTTCCCTCTTTCCCTTCCTTCTGATCATTCTGACCAAATATTCCCACCAAGATTTCACAGTACTATATTTGGAGGATGTTTCCTTGACACAGATAGAAATGTCATCCTTTCTTGTTTCTGAAGGGTGGTTTTTTTGTTTGTCTGTTTGTTTTTAGGTCCAGTAGTGTGGCATGGACTCTGGGCCTGGGTGCTCTCCCTCAGCTCTTCAGCTCAAGGCTAGCGCTCTACCACTTGAGCCACAGCGCCACTTCTGGCTTTTTTCTTTTTGCTTATGTGGTGCTGAGGAATGGAACCCAGGGCCTCATGTATGCTAGGCAAGCACTCTACCACTGAGCCACCTTCCCAGCCCCCAGTGGGTGTTTTAACCTTATTAATTAAGCAACCTCTACTGCTGTTTAGTAAAGCTCTCTTGAGAGTGAAGTCTTTGATTACTGAAATTCCCTAATTGGATCAGATTCTCATCAGAAAGCATAACAACATGCATTGCCTCACCCTCAGGATCTCATTGCTTAGCATAATACTACTTCAACAAGAATTGGATCAACCTGTGTCAATATTGGCCTGCAGATATTTGGAACTAGAGAAAAGATCAAGTCACTTTAGCAATCCTGGAATTTAAGGAAAAGGTATGGAGCTTTGATTCGTAATGGTATAAATAAATATTGTATATGAATTTGGGTTTCTATATAATTACTCTCCTAAACTAATTGCAAGTTTTAGTACTTCTTTTCCCTGTGCATTTCACCTAAGTTTTAAAGGGTTTATTATGTGAATAATGTATTCATGCACAGACAAAAAGTATTGTAAATGGTTTCTTGTTTTGCCAGTCCTGGCCACTGTGCTAAGCTTCTTTTTGCTCAATGCTAATGCTCTACAATTTGAACCATAACAATGCTTCTGGCTGCTTCCTCCTCCTCCTTCATCTCCTCCTCCTCCTCCTCCTCCTCCTCCTCCTCCTCCTCCTCCTCCTCCTCCTCCTCCTCCTCCTCCTCCTCCTCCTCCTTCCCCTTCCTCTTCTTCCTCCTCAGCCTCCTCCTCCTCTTTCTCCTCCCCCTCCATCTCCTCCTCCTCCACCTCCTCCTCCTCCATCTTCCCCTCTTCCTCTTCCTCTTCCTCCTCCTTCTTCTTTTTGAGTCATTTATTGGAGATTAGAGTCTTACAGAATCTCCTGCCCTGGCTGGCTTGGAACTCTTATCCTCAGATCTCAGCCTCCTGTGTAGGGAGGATTAATGGTGTGAGCCACTGGTTCCCAGCTGTAGTTTTAATGGATTCATCTTCAAGTCTCAGTTATTATGAGTATTTCTATATTATGGCACCAGTGCCATTAGCTTTTCTGTTTGTTTTTGGGATAATTTAAAGCAAACCTCATATATATTATTTTACCCATAAACACTTCAGTTAACCTTATGATATGAAAAGAACTAGAGTAAATACTAACACATTGAAGTACTAAAGTATCATATTTTATTAGGTTATCATAAAAGTTTGGTAATTATCTGCTCACGAGTGAGCAGATTTTTTAAAAGAAAAAGTTGTGTTTTCAATGAATACTCCATAGTGGTGAAGAATTAGAAAAATTAGGGCTGAGTCCATTTTACAATTTGCTAATTTGCTAACTGCTGATTCTGCTTCTGTAAACTTGCTTACGCTGGCACTGACCCTTCCCTTCCCAAAAATGAGTTAAGAAGTTTCAGGGACCAGATGTCGGCCCCAGGACAAGGTCAGTGGTCGTAGATAAGAACAGACAGTACGTGTTCCTCAGTTCTCATTTAGAAATTCCCAAGACAGGACCTTGAGATAATGACCACCTGGCAAGACCACAAGCTAAGCCAAATGTCAACCAATCATAGGCCTGTAACCATGTAAACCCCCCTTAAACCAACCATGGGCCAGTCATTTTACAAAGAGTGTTACAAAATTTCCTGCATGGCAAAGTGATTGTTGGCGTATATGATGACCTTTAAATGGACCAATCATGGGATGCTTTGTGTTATGCATTAATCTTGTGGTTTTTGCCTTTAAAAGAAGGCTTGTAACTGCTGCTCGGGGCTCCCTGACCAACCGGGGCGGGGAGTCCGTTTGCGCAAACGTCAAATAAACTCCTCTTGCTTATTGCATCTCCCGGCCTGGAGTCTGAGTTTCAGGGGCGCCCTCCCATTGACGAAAGTATCCCAGGAGTCTGGGGTCTTTCATTTGGTGCATTGGCCGGGAACCAGGCGCCCTCAAACCCCAGATTCAAGGACCGGCAGGAGGTAAGATAGAGCTCTTGTCTTTCGTGTTTGTCATGTTCGTTTTATGTTTTGGGGATCCAAAAGTGCCTGTACAGGACGTGTGTGGTGGACCAGAGGGAAAAGCAGACGTGCCCACTGCCCCAGTCCTGACCTGGAGTCCTACTCCAGGGTCGCGTGGAGGGGGGACGAGATCCGAGTGTCTCTGTGTTCGGGGGAGTTAAGGCATGGCCGGCCTCTCCCTTCTGAAGTTTCTCTCCTCATTTGTGCTCACTCGGGGACCGCGCGGCGTTTGTCTAGTCTTGTCTGTGTCTGTCTGACGTTAATTGTCTTTGGTGTTTGTTTTGTGACTTTCAGGGAAATGGGTCAACAAGCGAGTCCAATCTTAGGACACCTGAGACCTTGTCCTAGTTCGTTTAAAAACAAAAACTGCTGGTTTTGCTTTTGTAACGTGCTTGTTTGTCAATTATGAAGCTGCCACTGACCATCTGAGAGTGGCCCGAGTTAGATCTCAGCCTTGGGCCTTGGCTCGGGGGTCTGAGCGTGGGGGAGAAACTGTCAGTCTGAGGGGATTGCCTCTAGGGACTTCTTTCCCTTGCCCCATGATGACTGGGAATTCTCCTCTGCCTTGGAAGGCCCTTGGGTCAACATCTGCAGGAATCTAAGAGAAAAATCCTCTGGAGGTGAGTAGGGGGGTTGAGTCCCCTGGTAAGTGAATGGTGGTGAGATGTCACCCCATTCACTGAGACTTGATTTTGTCTTTGTGGCCACATGTTTGTCTTGTTAACTTTAGTGTATTTGTTTTATGTTTTCTGGGGTAGGGAAGTTCTGGGTGAGTGTGGCAGGCTCACCCAGCAGACTCTGGATTCAGCCTGCTCAGTGAGAACAGCACAGAGTTCCGGTAGGGATAAACTGGGGCCCATTAGTCCCCAAATCAGCCGTCAGTTCTTGTCTAGTTCTGTTTTAGAATTGGTACCAGTTTTAAATGTGGATCCTTGGTTTTTGTGTTTATCTGTGTTTTTGTTATTTATTTGAACATCTCTGGGGAAATAAAAGTTTCAGCTGGGCTCAGTCACAGACTTGCTATGCCCACCCCCTCCACCCCTGAGGCATGGAAGGTTACTGGGCTAGTTTGGTTCCCTTCAAGCCTCAGGCTGCATTTTCTCCTTGTGGAGGCTGCCAGCAGGGAGGGTGTAGAAGGCTGTGTGCCTAGTTTGGACTTTTTCAGCTAGTCCTGACAATGTAACAATTTGTAAAGTGCTCTTGTCTAAAATTGGATTAAAAAAAATCTGGCCAGTTTAGTTTTAGGTGACCCCCTCCCCCAGCCCTCCTCCAACAGAAGTGATTCAAAAGACTAATTAGTGAATTGCCTTGCTAGACAAACAAGCTCTGGGAAAATAAATCCCAACAAAGGTACCTAGTTTAAAAGAAATACTGTCTTAAATTTTTGTTTAAAAACTTTAAAAGGTGTACGTACCACTGATTTTGATTTTTGCACGCTTTAAGATCTGTGTGAGTGTTTTGTGTGTGTGTCTGTGAACGTGTTCAAAGATAAGAATTGTCAGCATGCTGTAACAATTGGGTGAGTTTAAATTTAAAATTCAAAAGGTTATGAGGTTTGGACATTACCAAAAATTCTAAAAAAATTTTCACATTGTTTTAAATGGTTTTGTAAAGATTATTTAACTTGCAAATTAAAAAAAAAATCTGGTATTTAAAAAAACTAATATTTTAAATGCATAAGACTTTATACTGTAATCAAGTTATCTGGCTTAACAAAATGCATTGGCTGTTTGGGATCTGGTTCCCTTGGCTAAAATTTGGGATAAATATTAAAAATTTAAATGTAAAGGTTAGTTTAACACCGTCAAAGATGACATGTTCTGTCTGTCTAAAAACTGTGTATTTCATTCGAGAACCAAGAGAAGAGACGGGGAAAAACTAGAAGCCAACAGAAAACTTATCTTTAGGGGTGAGGGGTGAGCAAGCAAAAGTGCAGTTCAGCTGGCCATGCATGGTGGGACAGGCCCTAGGAGGAGTCCACGCATGGTAAAAGAGGGCAAGCTGGCACAAACACAGTTCATCTAACCCTAGAGTCGGATTGGGTGTGTGCCCATTCCATAGAAGGGGCTGAGTGGCCCATCTTTGTTCTTTCTTTTCCCTGCAGATAGACACTAAAAACATGATGGTGAAAATGAGTGATGTGATGATCTGATTAGTATTGCTAAAACTTCCCCTTGGATGTGTTAAAATTAAAATTAAAAATGCCTTAAAAAAAGGGTTAAAAAGTTATTTATATAATGTGACTTGCTTTTAATGTTTTACAATTAGGATGTTTTTAAAAGTTATAAAGGTGTTAAGTCTAGCTTTGTGGTATAGTGATGGTGACTGTAATTCTTGCATTAAGGAAAATATTGTCATTTGAGTTTAAAAATTTTAATGTGTGTCTGTTTTAAAACAAGAAGCCAAGAGACAATGAGTGACACTTGGCCTCAAGATTTCAAGGGATCTTTTCAAAATGCAAATAAGAGGTTTTAAAAAAAATAGAAATGGATTTTTGGATATAAAGTTTAAATGTAAAATTGTCCTTAACATTGGCCTCAATGTGCACAAAGGAAAAAAATTAGGATTATCAAAATGATTGCTATTCTAGTTTGCACTTATAGGTTTTTTTAAGTTTCCAGTAAGCCCAGAGCAAAGCACAAAGGATTCTTAAAAGTTTGTCAGATGTAACTTTGGCTCTTAACAAGTTTCAGGTAAGAGCATGCTTAAAAGCTACTTCTATGTTGACCACCTTGTTGCTTTTTATTGGAGTAAAATGGCCTTTTGTAAGACTCATTGATCTGCAAACTGGTTCAAAGCCAGCCCGGGCACAAAAAGGTTCCCGTGAGACTGTCACCTCTATTCAGCCAGCAGAGTACTAGCCCTGGACTGAAGAGTCAGGAGACAGTACTCAAGCCCCAAGCTTGAGACTTACAGTGGCAGTGTACTAGCCCTGGACTGAAGAGTTAGGGGACAGCATTCAAGCCCCGAGTCTGGGACTCAAAGTGGCAGAGTGCTAGCCTTGAGCTGTAGAGCTGAGGGACAGTGCTCAGGCCCCGAGATCAAGTCCAGCAACCAGCTAAAGGGAAATGCCAATGAGGTATTTATCCCAATGTGGAGAAGACACTCCTGGGACAAAAGCGATGGAGGAGCATCAAGAGGCAGTAAGCCACTGCTTGGATGGCAGAAATGTCAGATCCTAGAGTCAATTGTGCATGGCCCTTCAAAACTGGTCAGAGCCGGGAGGTCATAAAAAGAGTTTATAAGCATGCCAAATGTCCATGACTATCTACCTTGTAAGGGACAGGAACTTGCCAGTCCTCTGTGATAGTAAAAGCCAATGTTACAAAATGTGGGGGATAGTTTAAATCTCAACTCCTTTATGTGCCAAAAGCTCTAATTGGCAGCTCTAATTGAGCTGACACCAGTTACATAAAATTCATCTGCTCAGGAAAAAGTTTGTAAACCTGAGAGTGTGTTTCTATTGATATCTGTCTAAAGGCCTGCAAAGGTAACTTAGACATTGTTGGGATCATTAGAGATCACATTCCTAAGCCATCTAGGAAAATGCTTTTGCAAATCAGAGTGCTAAACAAGCTACACTGCTGTAGCTGGAAAAAAGGTCTGTGCAGTTGTCAAAAGTTAAATATTGTTCTTAATGACATCTAACCGTGATAGCCTCTTTGTAAAATAGGCTAAGGTTATAGGTTCCTGGCTAGGTAAGATCAACGCCCTTGAAGTCAGCTTGAAGAAGTTACAGAAGATGGACCTTCGCCCTTCTACCCCCATTTTAAGATCAAGGGTCCAGAGTCAGTTTTGGAGAAATGAGGCAAAATAGATAAAATTTTTTAAAAAAGGCATAAAAAATAGTGTTAACAGTTGTCGGTGTGCAAGGTGTGGAGACTGCATCTGTCAGAGATGGCTACAAGATTAAGCCTTCTGAGCCTTCTGTGTCTATTTACCAAAATATCTGGTTAGTAAAAAATTGTGATTTTGGTAAATTGTCCTGGACTGTTGTTTAAAGATCTTAAAAATCAGCAGGATCAAAGCCTGCCAAGCCTATGCAATGTATTTTTAACCAGTCTGTGTAGGAATTTACAGCTGAGCATGAGGTGTGACAGTCCCTTGGAGCCACTGAGAGATCCTGCTGCTGCTGCTGCTACTGCTGCTACTGCTGCTGCTGCTGCATACCCTAATGGGTAAAGTTCAAAGACGTCCTGACAGCCACCTGGAGAAACTCCTGCCTGATTCCATCACCTGAGTCTGCTTCCTGGTTGACTGCTGCTAAATCTAAGATCTTGTGGGACATTCTTTTGGGTGATATCCAGAAACCCTGTATTCCCACAGTGGATATTGAGGACAAGGATATCACTGGCTTGTTTGTCTTAGGCACTTCAGTGCATAGTGACTGAAAATCCACTCTATGGTCACAGCCTAGTTTGGCTCTGGTATGGTAATAACCTGAGTGTGTTATCAATAAAAATTGTAAAGGAGAGGGAGGTAGTAAAGAAAGCCTTGGAAAAGGAATTATAAAGGAGAGGGGGTTAGTAAAGAAAGCCTTGGGAAGGGAATTGGGGAAAAATTGGTATCCCCTTTAGATAAGAAAGGATTTAAAAAGTAAGGATTGTCTTTAATTGTTTGAAAAAGGGAAAGAAGACAAACCTCAGAAAGTTTAAGTATGTCGCAAATGATATGAGTATGTCGCAAATGGTATGAGTATGTTGCAAATGGTATAAGTATGTCTTAAAATTGGAGCTTACAAGTACAGCTGGTATAAAATTAAGTAAACTGTGATACACGGAGGCAGGACTGGTTAAAAAAAATGTTAGGGGCTCTGGTACTGTTACTTTTGTTACAATCAGAACTTGTATACTTAACAGACTGATGTCTTTTGTAAAAGAAAAAAAAAATCAGCGCAGTCCGTCTATTAATTCTGAAGTCTCAATACCAAGCACTGAGAACAACTGACATCCCACAAGATAATATAGAGAATATAGAGACACCCTAAATTTTAAGATTAAAATTACTCCAGAGAAGAAGTGGGAATGAAGAATTAGAAAAATTAGGGCTGAGTCCATTTTACAATTTGCTAATTTGCTAACTGCTGATTCTGCTTCTGTAAACTTGCTTACGCTGGCACTGACCCTTCCCTTCCCAAAAATGAGTTAAGAAGTTTCAGGGACCAGATGTCGGCCCCAGGACAAGGTCAGTGGTCGTAGATAAGAACAGACAGTACGTGTTCCTCAGTTCTCATTTAGAAATTCCCAAGACAGGACCTTGAGATAATGACCACCTGGCAAGACCACAAGCTAAGCCAAATGTCAACCAATCATAGGCCTGTAACCATGTAAACCCCCCTTAAACCAACCATGGGCCAGTCATTTTACAAAGAGTGTTACAAAATTTCCCGCATGGCAAAGTGATTGTTGGCGTATATGATGACCTTTAAATGGACCAATCATGGGATGCTTTGTGTTATGCATTAATCTTGTGGTTTTTGCCTTTAAAAGAAGGCTTGTAACTGCTGCTCGGGGCTCCCTGACCACCCGGGGAGGGAAGTCCGTTTGAGCAAACGTCAAATAAACTCCTCTTGCTTATTGCATCTCCCGGCCTGGAGTCTGAGTTTCTGGGGTGCCCTCCCGTTGACGAAAGTATCCCAGGAGTCTGGGGTCTTTCAGTGGCAAGTGATTTCTACAACTTCATTATGCTATATGTATGACCATATCAAGTGAAAAATTATGTCCTTGGGTACTCTACTCTAGTTACTAGAAGAAGCTCTCTTCTTTAATTTTTGTCCTCTCTGTAAACCAATTAAAAGAAGTTGAAGGTGGCCTGAAGAAAGTGGTCACTATAGATATATATGAAAGATGACTTTTCATGTGGCTTGAACTCTGTGGCTGGATTCTGTTCCTCAACTCTTCAGCTCAAGGCTAGCACTTTACCACTTGAGCCACAGTGCCACTTCGGGGTTTTTGGTGGTTTAAGAGTCTCACAGACATTACTTTCTTGGCTGGCTTTGAACTGCAATCCTCAGATCTCAGTTTCCTGAGAAGCTAGGATGACAGGCGTGAGCCACTGGTGCCTGGCTCAAAGATGAATTTATTCTGAAGTTTTGGTACTTGGGACCTTGTTGTTCTGGAGAGAATGTCCTTTCCAGGGCTTACCAGACATTATGCCACTACCCATATGCTGGGGAATGGTCTGAAATGTGAGGACCAGACAAAATACTTACCACAACTAGTCAGTGGCTATGCTGTAGAGGCTGTTAGAATTACTCAAATTAATCCATTCTAAGTCTGCTTTTTTGCCTCAGTGGTTACTTCCATAAAATTCACTCTGTTAGCTCTTGCTCATGTTTTCCCTAGTCTCTTACTGCCTCCTGACCAAACTTTGTTCTCCCTGTACGTGTTCCCAGCGTGGTAAGCATTAGTAACTAGCCCTTCAACTTATGAATAAACAAAATGGAGTATATCCATACAATATTTAACCATAGAAATAAATGAAGTGCAGGTCTATGCTACACAATGGATGAATCTTGAAAATAATTATGCTAAATTAAGATTATGCTAAGAAAGACTCCATTCATAGGACATGCATAGAAGACAGAGAAACGAAGGAATTCATTTTGTTCAGGAGCTGTGGGGAAAGATGGAATGGAAAGTAATTTGCTATTGTGTGTAGGGCAGTGTTTTCAAAATATTCTGGAATTTGTGGTGATGGTTGCACAACTTTGTGAATATCAATTTACTATATACTTTATTTTTAGCTCTTGATGTTTTATTATTCTCATATCAGCATGTACTCTTGTACACAATAATGGGTTACATGACATTTCATGCATGTCCATAATGCACTTTGACCGTATTCACCACCATCATCATTTCTTGGCCTTCTCCCACAGATCCTTTCTCTTCCCAAATCATGCACTTTCTACTTCCAATTTTTCTCTTAAAATCTAGTGTTTTCCTATGAGAGAAAATATGCTTTTTTCCAAGTCCGACTTATTTTTATCATTATAATTATATTCAGGTCCACCTATTTTCCTATAAATAACATTTTTGATCTTTATTATTGTGAATAATTCTCCTTGTGTTTAACATAAACACACAGAGACATACACACACACATAAACACATACACAGCACATACATACAAACATTTCCTGTACATTCCCCCACGCACATTAAGAGGGTATATATATATATATATATATATATATATATATATATATATATATATATATATATATATATATATATATATATATATATTTGCATCTAGAATCTGCTGCTCTTTGTGGATATTTTTCCCTTCTGATAATAGTTGTTTTGACTTAGATGAGATGGAATCTCAATGTAGATTTGATGAGTAAAGATGCTGAACTTTAAAATGTATTTGTTGGCTATTTGTACTTTTTTTATTTGCCAATCCTAAGATTTGAACTCAGAGCATGAGGACTGTCCCTGAGCTTCTTTTGATCATGGCTAGCGCTTTACCACTTGAGCCACAGCACCACTTCTGGCTTTTTCTGTGTCTGTGGTACTAAGGAATCGAACCCAAGACTTCATGCATGGTAGGCAAGCACTCTACCACTGAGCCACATTCCCAGCCCCCCATTGGTACTTTTGAGAACTGTCTCATTCATTTGACCATTTATTGATGGGATTTTTTGATGTTTAATTTTTTATTTTGTTTTATATTTTCTTAATTTTATTTTATTTTATTTGTGAACATATTGTACAGAGGGGTTACAATTACATGCGCAGGATAATGCGTACATTTCTTACCAAGCATTGCAGCCTCCTCCTTTTGGATATGAATCCCCTGCAGATCAATTAAACTACCTGAGCATTTTCACTCATTTACTACAGATATATACCTTGATACTTGTAGATCACTGGTCCTGCAAATTTCCATTTAATTTGTAAATCAGAAATATTTCCATTTCCATTTTCTACACTATAATGTCACCCTTCCTTTTCTTTTTTCTTTTTTCCAAGTGTCAGGATTTGAAATCAGAACCTAGCACTCAGCTAGCAGTGTACTACTTCTGTCACCCTTCCAGACTGATATTTTGCTAAACATTTTGGGAGTGGAGTCTCATATACTTTTCTGCTTGGACTGGCTTCAAAGTAGGATCCCTGAATCTCAACCTCCTCAATAGCTGGAATTATAGATGTAAGCCACTGGTTCCCATCTCATCCTTCTTTCTACCTATTCTGCTATCCATTATTCTTTTCATGATTTATGCAGCAGTTTATAGCGGGTAAATTTGCAGTTGATAGAAGGTAATTTATCAGATTCCAATAGAATTTTAAACAACTTTTATAAAGAAAGGACCTCCCATTTCATAAGTTAAGCAATGAATACATTTTCTCTTTGGGGAATGTCACTTTCATTTAATTTGAGAGGAAGAATTGATGTGGACTTTGGAGTACAATTCTCAAGTCCAATCTAGCTGTGTGACCTTGGTTAAGTTATCTAAACACTTCTGTTTCTCTGTTTCCTCATTAATAACAAGAGAAAAATGCCAACACCGCAGCCAGGAAGGGGATAAACTGGGGTAATGTAGGAAAGTATTTAGGTGGTGAGCAGATAGAAACACACTGCTCAGGCTTATTTGCTCATATTTCTATTAAATTCTTTAATCCAAGGATTAGTTATTACCAACAAACTCTTGTTACTGATTTAAGAAAAAGTGCTTCTCTGTTCAGTAATATTTTGAGAGCAGAAATATCAGTATTTAAATCTAAATATCTGAATTTAAATCTATTTTGAAGATTTCAGAATTTCCATAATTAATAAATTGTTAGGGAAGAAGACATTTTCAAAATTGATTCAGTTGAATAAACACTGCAACCCAATGTTATACCAAGCTGAGTTCCAGTGGCTCATGCCTGTGTCCTAGCTACACAGAAGGCTGAGATCTGAGGATCTCAGTTTGAATTAACACAATGGCATACCGTATTTCAGTATATATAGAGCCATATGGAGAGTACTGTGAAATGTATAGCTCCTCTATAAATTCCATATTATTAATATATAATTAGAGGGAATCACAAAATGACTTGTATATTTGTAGAATATTTCTGGACATTGAGAAGTTAGGCCTCAAGATACTTCGATCCCAGTATAAAGCCAGGAAAGGCAAACACATTCATGAGACTTTTACCTCCAGCAAACCTGCAAAAAAAGTTGAGCTGCAAGCTTAGGTGGTAGGGTGCCAGTTTGAGTGGAAAAGCAAACTAAGAGTACATGTTCCTGAGTTCAAACTGTAGTACTTCATTTCAGTATTTTGCAGAAGTTTTCAATCTTTCTGCTTGAAGATAATTTTTTTTTGACTGGGACTTAAACTCAGTAAAGGACACTTTCACTCACTGACAATCGTTCTACCCACTGACCCATGCCTCCACCTCAACAGGGCTGCCCATTTCTATTACTTTTTGTCCAATGTAAATTAACTTTTAACTATTTGCTGTGTAATCTTTTAAAGGTTTTTAAGATTGTGTGGAATCTTTCTGCCATCAGGTTTCTCTTCTTTATCTTTTCTATACTGATACTAAGGTTTGAACTTAGGGTCTGGGGCTAACCTTCAGCTTTTTCACTGCCATTTGAGCCACAGGTCACTACAGCTATTTGTTGGCTAATTGAAGACAGAAGAGTCTCATAGATTTTCGGGCTTAGACTAGCTTTGAACCACAACCCTCTGATCTCAGCCTTCTGAGTAACTAGGATTACTGCCTTAGCAGTAGATTTTTAAATCATTATGTCACAGGTGAACTTAGTATGTGACTAAGGTTATGTTCCAATGTGGACTGGAGCACAAATTTTCAAGAAATGGTTTGAAAAAACAGCAATTTATGACTAAGGCAGATTCAAAGCTGATGTAGTTCAAGGGATCCATGGAGGAAATACGAGGAAGATTTTTTTTTCTTTTTGGGTCCGGTTGTCGGGCCTGAACTCTGGGCCTGGGTGTCGTCCCTCAGCTCTTCAGCTCAAGACTAGTGCTCTACCACTTGATCCACAGCGCCACTTCCAGCTTTTTTCTTTTTGCTTAAGTGGTGCTGAGGAATGGAACCCAGGGCCTCATGCATGCAAGGCAAGCGCTCTACCACTGAGCCAACTTCGCAGCCCGGAAGACTTCTTTTAATCCGTTCCCTATGTTCTCTGTAAGACCTGTGTGTCGAGTCTGTGTTTTTTCTTTAAATTTTATCATTTTCTTGTGCCATAATTGCATGTTAACTGTACAATCTTCTACCTCCTCCTCCTGCTCCTCCTCCTCCTCTTCCTCTCTCCCTCCTTCTCCTCCTTTTGTGTTGCTGAGGATTAAACCCAGGGCCTCACACATGCTAAGCAAGTGCTCCAGAGGGCATTCCATATATTGAAGGATTTCAGATGAATCTTCATTAGGTAGTCTCACAGTTATAAAAGCGTCCTTATTTTTTTCTAATATTTGTTTTAAAGTTTTATTTTTAATCAGTTTTTGTGCAATATTAATAGGCAGTTGTTTATACCTGGGCAATCTGAAATGGCTTATGTTTGCAAGACCTCAAAACCAAAACTCCTTAAAAGCTACTTTAACTTAAGATTATATGTTAAATAGTTTTCAGAGGTACTATATGTAATAGTTTGCTATCAGCTTTCATGCACTTTTTTTAAACATTATCCTGTCCCATTTCCTTTTCCTCTTTTTCAAGAAAGTAATTTTCATTTGGATATCAGTATAAAGTCACTGAAAACAGATCACCACAAGATTCACAGCTCAAAATAAGTCACATTTATTGTCTTACAGTCCACTAAGTCAAGGAACAGGACAACTGGGTGCTTCGATCAGGGTCTCAGAATTCTAGATTCAAGGCCTTATTTCTAGCTGGGGCTGTGTTCTAATCTGATACCCAGAGTCCTCTTCCAAGTTCATTCTGGTTGTTAGCCATATTCAATCCTTCTCGGTTGTAGGACAAAGGCATCCTTCCTTGCTGGCTGTGAGTATGGTCATACTCAGCTCCTAGAGGCCTTCCTCAGATCTCTTCTAGGCTTCTTAAATGGTTGCTCAGGACCTAGCTGCCCAGCCTTCTCATGTCATGGTAGCTCCTCTCTTCACAGGCAGCAAGGGAAGAGAGTTTTATATCATCTAAAGTTATCACAGCCCTGATTTCTCATCATGTTCTTGGGTCCTGTTCCCTGTAGTGTTCAGAGCTTGAACAATAAAGGGAGGGAATTTGGGAGCTCTTGTAGAATCATACGTTAAGCAGTTTGCTGTTTTGGATAACCAAAATTAAACTGAGAGCCATTTGTGTTTTTCCTACACATAATATAAATGATAAAGTTTTGTTTCAACTGAGAGGAGCAATATGTGCAAGACCCATATTATGTACATGTGAGAAAATGACACAGGTGCCTTGTTCCATCATCGCATAAGGGATCAGGAGTTTTGAACTTAGCATTCCTCCCTCAGCTCCAGGGACAAATGCCAACAACAGTCTGGTTTGACTTACAAAATAGTGTTTGTTACACTTTGGAGCACAATAAAGATGTCTGGTGTTTTATAATAAAAAGTTCATCCAAGCCTAATATCTGCTAATATAGCACATAGATAATGTTGTAGATGAGTTGCAGAAACATACAATGAAGTGAAAAGTTCAACTCAATTTCTAATGCTTTGTTTGAAAAAATAAAACAGATCAGAGTAAAATGTGCTATAGTATTCCCATTGGATGCTACTCCATAGGAGAATATGAATATTATTTTATTTTCTTTCTTTTTTATGCATTACAAAAAGAGTAAGTAGATCACTATATGTATGCTGACTCATCTGTGCTAGGAAACTCTTTAATACTTTTCTTTTCATTTTTTTCCAAATAAATAGTAAGCTATGTGTATGTAGTTAGTTGCTCATGAGAAAAGACTCCAGCACTCCAACTCTTTCAGTGGTGCATAAGTTTCAGAGAATACTCAAACCTACCCATTGCTCCCTTCAGTGGTATTCCACTACTTGGCTATCTAGGTTTATCTTAAATAGAATATCAGATCTTTCTAAGGCAGAGTGACTTCAGGGATAAAACATTTATTGAGGATGCTCTTATGCAATAAGGAAATTATACCTGGATCATTGCAACAGGCTTCCATTAAAAGCTTATCTCATCAGATGAAAAGCAGGTTGCAGAGCTGATTCTCAATACTGCTTTGGGATGTTGGGTTGCTTTATGATGCAAAGAAGGAATCATTTCCTACAGTAGCCCACCCTAGTCATTGTCTACCATGAAGTTTTCCAAAGTATGTTCTCAACAGCCATTACTCTGGAAAATTCAAAGGAATTCCAACCAAAACTTTAAACTAAAAGATTTCATAATAAAATTCAACTAGGAAATACATATCTTTATTTCATCCCAGAAGGAAATAATACGATTCTTTTATATTTTTTTTTAATTTTTATTTTTTTAATTGTTTTTATTGTGAACATTCTGTACAGAGGGGTTACAATTACATGGGAAAGATAATGAGTACATATCTATCTTATCAAGCATTGCAGCCTCCTCCTTTCTTTACCCTTCATATCCCTTCCCAGCCTCCCCCCGCCCCCCCACCCAATCCTCCCCTCCCCCACCAAAGTTGTAAAGTTCGTTTTCGACGTGACAACTTGTACATCTCATTGTTGCAATGGGTCCACCTGTATCCTTAAACGACTTGTTTTTCCCAAAAGTATTTGATCACAAACCTTTCTTTGCAAGAATCTTTTCACTATTTTAGAAACATGTTCTAACAAGATTATCTCTAATTTTTAAACTTCTTGAGCAGCCAGAGAGTAAGCTGATCTTTCTAAAAGTCATGATGGGTCATTATAACTTCCAATTCACTAGCTCTCAAAGACTCCTCTGTTAGCTCCAATTCCTGTCTGGTTGTTCCTGGATGCCAGAGTAGAAAAGTTAGGGTTCCTGTTTCATTCTTTCCTCTGTTGCTTTTAAACAACATTATATGACATCATAAAACCTTGGCTTTTCCCTAAGAGCACTCTTGGAGATCTTCAAAAACTTTCCTGCAGCTATTACTTGAGCTGACATAAGAACACACTGAATGTCACATTTGTTAAGTGTCAAATCATAATGAAATTGTGGAACCATAGTCAGAAAAGCATAATCCTACTGAAGCTGAGAAATGGTTTAGATGTAAGAGGTAAAAGGCCTTTTTTTTCTTTTTGGCTTTCTCAGCTTTATCACATCTCATTGTTTATCAGGTAATTTGCTTTAATTGGATGGGGGGATATGGGTGGAATTGGCTTGTACATGATATGAATTATTATAACACCTTCTCAAATGAGGAAACCAAAAATGTCTTCAAATATTGTGTGTGCCCTATGGATCAAAACTGTCATCTGACTGGGACTCATTGAACTGGTAAATAATTGGATAATTAGTGGTTAAAAGGGACTGTCCAGCAAGTGCTTGTGTTTCATGCCTCTAACCCTAGCTACTTAGGAAGCTTAATCTGAGGATCATGGTTCGAAGCTAGTTTAAACAGATAAAGCTTCCAGAATTTACCTTAGATTAACAAGCAAAAAAGTTGGAACTGGAGGTATGGCTCAAGTTGTAGATTGCCAGTTGTGAGCAGAAAAGCTGAACTAGTGTGAGGCTCTGTGTTCAAGCCGAGTTGGTATAGGATGAATAGGAGAATGGTAGATTTAGACCCCAGGAAGTTGTAGTAAAATGTCCAGTTAACTTGGTGTGGCCTATTGCTGTAGCAAGAACTTCCAATGAGGCATATCTTTCTGTATACATGGCTGTGCAGTTCCCTCCTACATGTGCTCAGAGCTTGCTCAGGTGACTTGCCGTGGCCGATGAAGTATCAGCAAGTACAAGCTGAGATCTGAAACACACTCCTCCCCCCCAATCCAGGAATACTGTTACCTTAAGACCAAGCCTCTGCCAGTCTCTACCAGCCTCTGCTAGTCTTTGCCAGCCATAGCCAGCCCTGCCAAACTCTGAGCTGTGGCCAACCTACTACCTGAGCCCTGCCTGGATAATGATGAGTGTAATGAGGACATTACACAGTTGCTGTGTCCACACTGTTTGTGAGGGCTTGCAGTGGCCATGACGTAGGGGTGGAGTAGACAGACACTGGTGGAGAGGTGGAGATAACTCACAATATTTGTAAGCCGGCTTCTCCATGACCTCCAAGGAAGGGATCCGGGGAAGTGGTGTAAACGTCCAGAAACCAGGGCAGAAGGTGGAGTGGAGACTTGGACTAGAGGTTGCCAGGCCAAATCTGAACCAAGCCTGTAATGCAGTTTAAAACTTTAACTTGTTTGGAAAAACTCCACTGTGCATGTCAGATGGGGAAGATCTTTAATAATCTGAGGCAGCTTGAAAGGCCTAGGGTTAACAGGTGCACTGAAAAGCCACTTATAGTGTGTGGAGATAACAGCTCTGGAGCTGCAGGAAGACAGGGACTAAACCAGCCTCCGAGAAGGAGATCCAATTCACCTCATGAGCTGATCCACTTCACCTCATAAGTCGCCCCTGTCTGAGGACACTCCCTCTGACTCAGGCCTCCACAGTGATGGCTGGGGCAGCCTGGGGACTGGGACTGCCCTAAGGTCAGGGAGGCTCAGACCCCACCAGCCAGAAGGAGAGCCATGGAGCCCTGCCATGCGGCAGTTGCCGCGCACCCAGGACCACAGCTGATTGAACTGTACGGAGGGTGGGACTGCCTGAGCTGCGTGCCGGGTTCCAAGACAGCAAGGCCTCCTAGTTCCCGGCTTTGCCGAGGCGTTCTGCTCCTTCTAGTTATCCTGCCCTGGGAAGCTTGGCAGGCCCGGCCTGGCTCCGCCCCTGGCCCCCAGCTCAGCCGCTATGCCTGGCCCCGCCTACCTTAGCCTGTCCCACCAAGTCCACGAAAGTAGAAGCTCACAGCTGGAGGTGGAGGGTGAGTCCGAGCCACCATCCCTGCCTTGGAGGTCGGAGCCAGGTCTTGCAGGGTGATCGGCCAGTGCTGCGTGCAATGAGGCATATCTTTCTGTATATATGGCTGTGCAGGGCACATCACAACGAGTCCCAGGGTAGAAGCCTCCCCCTCCCCCCAGCTCACCAGGCCCCAGTGATCAGCCTGGATGTCTTGCCCCTCCAGGACCCTCCCACCAGCAGCGAACCCCCACCCCCCATGGCTGCGTTTTGTGCAGTTCAGCTCCTGGCCAGGCCCCTGGCGAGGCTACCGGCAGCTATGCCCCGGCGTTTTCCTGGTGAAGCTCCCGGCTGACACGGGTGGCAAGGATATGCATGGGTCCCGGAGGAGCAGGCCCTGGCATGGCTGTGCTTGGTCTTCACTGCCTGCAATGTGAAATGCTCAGGCCACCTGGTGCGCTGTGCTGTGAGCTAAGCCTATATCCCGCGGACACCAAGGCCATGTTCCAACGCCTGGATTCCAACCGCAATGGAGCCATCAACTTCCAGGAGTTTGTGTGCTGCTTGCTAGGGCAGCAGAGGGCCGAGGGCTGGGCACGGGGTCGATGACCAGAACCACGACCACCACCACCATGAGGACAAGGAGTAGGGCTATGAGGATGAGGACTGGGCAGCAGCCTGATGCCCTGGGGAGCCTGGCAAGGCACGGTGGCTATGCTTGGCTGGACTTCCAGGGAAGACTGTGGCCAAAGCCAGGTTCATTCCCAGGTGGCAGGTGGTGGTAGTGGTGGTGGTGGTGACTTTTGGGGTGCTCAGTCTTGGTCCCTCCCTGGGCCCCTTTCTCCTTCTTGCTTGGCTTTTCCCAGGAGAGGCTCCTGAGCACTCTGAAGAGCCATGTAACAGGCTGAACCCTGGCAGTGCTGTTGGGACGCAGGGATTCACATCTCAGGCTTCAGCCCAGTGAGCCCACTTGGCATACTCCAGGTCAGAGGATCCTGACCAGGTAGGCAAGGAAACTTGGTTGTGCTTAGGCCCAGATTGTTCACAAGTGCCCACTATACACCAGGCATTGTACATAGGTGTTCATGAGTTCCCACCACATGCCGGGCCTTTGTACACAGGTGTTCATGAGTGACCACCACACTCTAGTTTTAGTAACAGAAGAACTGGATTATTACACAATAGAATAAAATAACAAATCTCTGTCTATGAGAGAAATAATTTAATACCACATTTCTCATTTAGTTCCCAGGAGGGAAGGGATGAAAGCAGGCCAGACTATAGGACATCCAGGGAGGAAGGAGGAAGAAAATTTTCAGCTTCATCTGTATCAATCCCTGCCTTGGAGTCAGGTCTCCAGTTGTTAGTCCTACTATTTATCCCCATACACACACACCCAACCCTGATTCAGTTAATGCTGAGCAGGTTCTTTTGCTTGCTGTTTGGATTTTTAGTTAAAATTGTATTGAGCTCTTTTTGTTATTACTAAAATTGGAAAGAGAGTATATTGGCTAATGTATTGCCTGGGTCTCAGAAAAGAACATCTTGTTCCCATGTGTGTCATGATACTTACTACTTACTGGCTTTGCAACCCCCACACGTGTAGTTCTCACTCCCAGACTGGAGGTTGGAGGGGGAGGGAGGAGTTCTTTCTCCCTCTCAACTTCCAGTCTGGGGAGTACAGGGATGTGGAAATGGGTCTAGAGAAGGAGGAAGTAACTCATCCTTCCATAAGATGGCTTGTGTAGAGAAAGTGGGTGTGGCAGTTGATCTTTTCTATTTACAAATGAGATGAAACCAGTGTCTTCTCCAGGATGTAAGGAAAATGTAAACATGGCTGGACATTCTGCTCTTTCTTTGAATCATCTTTCAGCATAACTTTGTCTAGCTAACTAAGAATAATAATAATAATAATAATAGTAATAATAATAATAATAATAATAATAATAATAATAATAATAATACTGTCTTTGAGGATTGATTCCAATAATCCTAGCTACTCAGGAGATTGAAATCTGATTATTATATTTCAAGCTAGGCTGGGAATAAAAGACCATGAAATTCTCATCTTTAATTAAATCCACAAAAATCTGGAAGAATTGTGGCTTTGCACAAAATAAGCAAGGGGACAGTGCTGGCACCCAAAAAACAACAAAAATATCATAACGCAGTTTTAGGACTGAAGTATTCATACTATCCATATTTGTGTACATAGGATCTTTTCATAGTTATCCAGTATAGGAACAGATAGTTAACCTTTAAATGATTATTGACCTTTTTTATTTTTAAAGATCATTCCACCAATCAAGACTTCATATCATTGATAGAATTATTACTATCACTATGCCTTTCCAAATGTTCATAGGTTATTACATTGAATGAGCACCAGTCTCACCTGGTGGACTTGTCTCCTAAGCCTCACCTTTCAATGTGAGATTAACAAGTACAATATTTGCTTTCCTGAACTTGTCAAAGTAGAAAAGAACTCCACTTGAGTTGATTTACCTGAATTTACCATGGCAGCCATTGGCTATTTTGGTAAATTGGATTGCTTTCACCCCATTTCCTGTTGTATCTATTGGTCCACCTATCCTTTCAACCAAAAGTGATTTTTAAAAGTCTTTTTTTATTGATAATGTTGTCATTATTTCATTAGTTCTGCAAACTTTGCTGAGTTACCTATTTATACCAGATACTATCTTAGCTACTGTTGTATGTTCTTGGGGACAAAAACAAAGATAAGATAAAGTACAGAGTATGGGTGCAACATTTCCCTGAAGTTTCACTAAAGAATATTTAAAGGCAATAGGGTTATTTGCAGGAAGTTGAGATATTGTGGACCCTCTTACGTAGAAGTTTTTTTATTTTTCTGTATACAATACTGTGGCTTGATTTTAGAACCCTATGCTAATTATGCATGGGCTCTACCATGCCTTCAGCCCCTTCTGCTTCAGTGTTCTTTTTTCTCTTTTCTTCATTTATGACCTGGTGGTTCTGTACTTTAGCGGGCGTAACAGCCACATGTCACTAAACCTAGCTTTTTTTTGGGAGAAGAAGTCTCAGGATTTTTTTTGTTGTGTTGTTCAGATGAGATCTTGGGAGCTTTTTGATGTGACTGATGTAAATCTTGATTATCCCTATCTCTACCTAAATGTAGCTAGGATTACAGATCTGAGAAACTTCACTGGTCTTTAAGTTTTTACCTATAACTACTTGTTCATTTTATTCAAAGTTAAGGTGTGTGTGTGTGTGTGTGTGTGTGTGTGTGTGTGTGTGTGTGTGTGTGTGTGTGTGTGTGTGTGTGTGTGTGTGCATGCCAAAACTGTGGCTTAAACTCAAGGCCTGGGTGCTGTTCCTTAGCTTTTTAACTCAAGGCTGGCACTCGACCACTTGAGCCACAGCTCCACTTCTGGCTTATTGCTCTGTAATTGGAAATAAATCTCATGGACTTAATCCTGTCCCAGGTGGCTTCAAATAAAATCCTCCAGAATTCATCCTCCTGAATGCAAAGGATGAAAAACATAATCTTAATGACTAGCAGGACTTGTTTTAACATAAAACATTGTGACTTCTTCTGAGGCGAAAAGAGTCTGTCTAGGAGAGTGTACTTTGTTGCTTTGTTCCCCACCTCTTATCAGATAGCTCTCTGTCCCATGCCTGTCCAGTTTGAGAAGAGGGGTTGGTAGATTTGATTGTTTCCTTCTTGTAAGAGGTAAAGAATGGTCATTTTGACAGGATTTCTGCTTCAAAGATCATTAAATGCGATTCAATACTGAATCATAATATTGAATGACTTTGGATTAAATTCTCTAATCTCCAATAACTGTGAGATTATCGAAGAAATAAAATCATGTAGTAAGGGGTTGAAAATGTCATTTGTGATGTGTGTCAATACATTCTTCATTTTGGATTTCTTAGGAAGTCAGGGACTGCTTTCTTCAGGCTGGTGAGAGAAGTGACCTAGAAGGCATGGGACCTGTCACCTTACATTTTGCAGGTGTAGATGGTCTACATATTCAGTTTGGGCTTACCACTTCCTGTTGAGCCAGAATCAGATTTTCCTTATTCTGTCTGCCAGATGAGACAGAATGCCGGATGGAAAGGGATACCAGTTCAAGCGAACTTCTGGAAATAGGAATTGTGTTCTGGAGGGAGGCAAGAGAGCAAACTTGCAATGCAGCCTAGCTCATGTCTGGCTCCCGGGTCTTTATCTTGGTGAAAGGGAGTTTTGTACATAGTAAGTACTCAGTAGATGTTTGCTGAGTGAATGAAATAGTCTATACTCTTGGATTCTTTTCTTCTGTTACTGGATGAAGTGTTCCTTTGGCTTCCCAGTTTATATGAAAAACCAAATATCCTTGAGATTCATGTATAAAAAGCATTTTATGAAATCTCACAAACAAGGAGTTTTATGAAGAATTCATTTTTTGTGACAGAATGAAGCAAGAAGAAGTAGACAAAAGGAGGCCATGAAGATAGTGGCCCTTGACTATGATCTTTATACTTTCTGAGCTGGAAGAATATCTCTAGCGACTCCTAATCTTTAGAAAAATGCTTCTAGATGGGTAAAATGAGTCAGGTCTATTCAAAATGTATATAAACTTCAGGGCACCCTTTGTCTGGACATGCTGTTAATTCTTTCTGCCTCTTTATCTGTTGTAAAGACTTCAGAACAAAGCCTTTTGATCATCTCACAGAAGGCATATTTAGATAGCCTCTTTATGTCTCATAACTTGCCTAATTTCAACCAGCCCTGAACTACATCCTCAGCACTGGAGAAAATAAACCTAATCAACTAATCAGCCAGCCAGCCAACCAGTCAACAGGTCAGCCAACCATTCAGCGAACAAAACAATTTAATTGAGAAGAATCAATATTATGCATGTGCAAACTGTACATATTAGCTCAGTCTACCTCTGCCAATAGAAGAGATGACTAAACTCAAGGGGAAAGGCTTAACAATTGTAAACCGGTTCCACGCAGTTGTGATATTTGAAAAACAAAATAGCAGAAGCTAAGTTTCCTTTGTGGTCAGGGTTTCTTAGTATTTCTTCTTGGTTTCCTTGTTAGGCCTTTCTAATGGGGAAAGGACTGAAGGAGCACTTCCTTGTTAATCACTTTCTGTGTTGTCACTTCTCTTCTCTTTTTTGGCTTGCTTAATTTACATGAGTTGGCAAAATGGTAATGGAAAAGAGTGATGGAGGAAAAAGAAGACACAAACCCAACAAGGAATAACAGAGGGAGGGGCTGCGTAGTGAGAAGGTGCCAAAGACTGATTAGCAGAATGTTGGACGGAAAGAGAGACAGGCTCATTGATTCCATCTTGCCTCAGTTTACCCCATCTTCCACCTAGTGAGCTTTTGGCTTTGACCCATGTTGAGATGATAGAAGTAAATCTACTTTTCTCTCTTTGGTCTCCACAGGTGAGTATTTCAGAATTCAGAGTGTGGTTGTAGAGTTAAAAGATAAATGTATATTTTAATGCACATGTACTGTAATATTTAATTCTTTCCCAAGGAGATACTTATTCCAGACTTGAATCCCAAGGGGGTCTTGCACTCCAGTCCTGGGTGAGGTTTAAGAGTAGTTTTGATGATGGATTTTAATACCAGATTTCTGGGGGTATCTGTACCTTTTCTGGATCTGAACCATGAACGAGTATTCTGCCCTCTCCTTTACATTTCTGCTGATGTCTATATCTGTCTATAGATATCTGTATCTGTATCTATAGCTATCTATATATAGCTATATGTAGGTATCTATAGATATAGACATGGGTAGACATAGACATAGATATAGACACAGGCAGAAATATATATTTCTTTGATCTTTTAAACTGTTGCTGTTCTTACTCTAATAAATATTCTACTATAATCATTTATATCATTGCCCTGCTGAATGAGAGAAGCAGTGTGTTAAAAACTACAGCTCTACTTTTAACCTTTTGAGTTCCTGGGGCCTTTTCACTATGTGCATAGCTTAGATTTTATAGTCTGTACTTGCTGATAGTAGTCATTTTGGATTCTAATATTTGAGTGCAATCTGTTATGGCTGTATATGGATTGTGACCTACTCTTACCCTCAGATTTCACTGTCCAGAGCTTTATTCTCAGAATTTGAAGAGAGATGCTTATTTTGCTCTTACAGTTTAGTCAAAAAGGAAATAAGCTGCTGGGTGCCAGTGGCTCACGCCTGTAACCCTAGCTACTCAGGAGCCTGAGATCTGAGGATCATGGGTCAAAGCACGCCAGGGCAAGGAAGTCCATAAGAACCAATAGAAAACCAAAAGTGGTGCTGTGGCTCAAGTGGTAGAGTGCTCACCTTGAGCTGAAGAGTATAGGCCCAGAGTTCAAACACCATGAACAACAACAACAACAAAGGAAATAAACTTTAAACTAAGTGTCTTTGACACTATAAGAACTAGAGACACTTATCTAGGTTTCCTTTTTTTCCATTTGAATTTGTTCATTCAGCACTATGGAATGCAAATAATGAGCCTGGCACTATAACATACCGGTATGTAAAAGAGACTAAATTTATACCTTAGCAAGGCTCATAACAGCAAGGATAATATTTTTTTTTTTTGTCGGTCATGGGGCTTGAACTCTGGGCCTGGGCGCTGTCCCTCAGCTCTTCAGCTCAAGGCGAGCGCTCTACCACTTGAGCTACAGCGCCACTTCCGGTTTTCTGGTGGTCTCTCCTGCCCGGGCTGGCTTTGAACCAGCAAGGATAATATTAAACACAGTGGATATTAGGATTATGGAGGAAGAACAACTAAGTTTAGGGGTGAGAAAAGGCTTTCCCTTCTTGTGTGTGTTTTCTGATATGGGGGCCTGAAGTCAGGGCCTTGTGTTTGATCAGCTTTTTTGTTTGGCTGGCACTCTACCACTTGAGCAACATCTCCAGAACAGCTTTTTGTTGATTAATTAGATATGGGAGTCTCAGACTTTTCTTCCCTGCCTGTATTCAAATTGCAATCCTCAGAGCTCAGCCTCCTCAGTAGCTAGGATTACAGGTGTGAGCCACTGGAGCACAACTTCTCCTTGTGTCTTAATGGAGAAGTTGACCTTAGGAATGTCTATAGGTAAGAGTTGCATTATTTTGGGCCATAAGAGCCCACAATAAAACCTAGGAAGTAAGAAATAAAGTCACATGCTCAGGGAACTGCACACTGTTTACCAATAGGTCTGGCATGTTAGAAGCTCTGAGTATCTACTGAATGGCTGACTGGATTCTTGCTGGAGTGAGGGGTGGTGGAGGTGAGGACAACAGCAGCCACATTGGCAAGTCTGGCAGCCATTGACAACCTGCTGCATTGGCTTTTTTTCTGCTGGCCCAAATCTTGTTCTTCATGTTCTTATTCTTGTTGTGGATGGTATATGCAAGAATTGGTTTTTCCAGGTCAGTGGGCATCGCTCCTCTCATGTAGGAACAGGCAACTTCTCTCTGTGATTCTGCCACACCTCAGGGACTTAAAGTAATCTGATTGATTGGGAGCCAACTGTAAAGCTCGTCTTACAGAGAATGGAGTCATTATTTTCCTTGGCAAGATCAGTTGCAGTCTGTCTACTACAATCTTAATTTAGAGCATCCCTGTGCTTTCTAAGGGAGCCTGGAAACCCAGGCTGCTAGAGTCCCACAATCCTTTCCACTTCCATGGCTTTCTAACTGGCAGGTGACTGCCTTGAGCAGCCTAGGGCCTGTGGGAGGGGGGGGGGCGGGGTGATTTGCAGCCCTGTTCACCCCTTCGAAAGAACCCTTGTTTTCCCTGTGACCCCCAAGTCTGCCTCTCAGCCGCCTACAGGAAATGTTTGGACACTGCCCGGCCTCCGTAGTTCCTCTTCTCCAGCAGGTGGTTCTGGTCCTTTTGCTCCTCTCACACCACCCCCTCCCACTCCCCCCACCCAGGTTAAGATGCTCACTTCACCCATGGACCTTGGACCTCTCTTCAGTGCTGCCTCAAAACCCACCGGGAAAATAAACCTTCTCAGCTCACTAGGCTGCTGTGCCAGGCCCGCCACGGTCCCACCCCCACCCTTGCTGCTGCCGCCCTTTTAGGTTTTCTTTTAACATAAACTTTTCTCTCAAATTCATGGTTCTATTAGTCTTCTCATTTTAAGCATTTAACATCTTTACTATTATCATCCTTTTTGCCTGGATTACTTCATCTTTTCCATCACCTCCATCCTACTGTTCTACTTTGAATAGACAGGTGGGTCGATGAAAGATTCACTGTATTTTTTATCAGTTGTGGGCTTGAACTTAGGATCTGGGTGCCATTCTCAAGCTCTTTTTACTCAAGGCTAGCACTCTACCACTCTGAGCCACAACTCCATTTCCAATTTGCTTGTGGCTAGTTGGAGATAAGACTAGTTGGACTTTCCTGCTCCAGCTAGCTTTGAACTGTGATCTTCAAATCTCAGCCTCCTGAGTAGCTAGGATTACAGATATGAACCTCCAGTGCCTGGCTTGAAAAGTTGGAGAGGTACTTACTCTTTCTAGTATTAGAGGGTAGATAAAGTCATCATCACTGCATCACACATAACTGTGTACAATATAGGTGGCACTTGAATATAGGATGCAGTTAGAATGAAGTAATGGTATGAAATAACTTATCCTGAGTTCAGACTGCATCCTTCCACTGTACTAATTTTGCATCAGGTAACAAAATGGAAAGTAAACACTAACTCCAGTGGAAAATTGTGGGGTGAAATCTCTCTATGATGTATAGCATTTCCTTGGAATCATTTTTTGAACAAGTTCATAGCTTCATCTTGTAAGGATTCAGTATCTTCTAAGTGAAATTTTCTTATAATCTCTTGATTATAAAAGGAGAAAATCTAATTTCAACCCTTGTCCATTTCCCCTTATAAAATTAGGATAGCTGATTCTATACTACCAACAGAGTTCTCTAATACTTTTTCTGGTTCACTATTTTTTGGTTAGTCGTGGGGCTTGAACACTGGGCCTGGGTGCTGTCCCTATACTCTTCAGCTCAAGGAGAGTGATCTACCTTTTCGAGCCACAGTGCCACTTCCAGTTTTCTGGTGGTTAATTGGAGATAAGAGTCTCAAGGGCTTTTCCTGCAGGGGCTGGTTTTAAACCATGATCATCATGAACCCTGATCCTCAGATCTCAGCCTCCTGAGTAGCTAGGATTATAGGCATGAGACATTGGCACCCAGCCTGATTCACTATTGACATAGAACTCAACGTAGAACTGACCTTGACCTCAACCTTTTTAAATACTTAGGAGTCCCTGGTACCTGAAAGACTTAGGATGCAGAATAACAAGTAGAACAGGGATGCTCTCCTTGCATACCACAGTTTGGATACTCTTGGACACATCTCTGTCTATTCTCAAATGTGACATCAAAGACACTTCAGGATGCTTACCTTTGTGTTGGAGGGTTTTTGTTCTAATAATAATCTAAGACAAAATAGTAAAAGCACATCCTGATTTCTCTTTATGACTCCTGCATTTCAGTTTTACTTGCACAGTTTCCAACCTTGTCTTTGTGTTTGTATGGCATTGTGTGTGTTGTCACAGGCTAAGAAAGATGACAGGAAGGAACACTTGGTGCAGGCCTAATGTATTCTCATAAACTGAGAAAAGCACAAAGGGTTGAATTTTCTGTGGTATCCATAGGAAATTGATGAGAGGAATGGGTTTTCTCTGTGGCAGTATGCTTCAGAAAGTCACCTGCAAACTGCCAGTGCCATCCTGACATTGCCATTGTAACATTTGTCAAGTTAGCTGGACACTGCTAATTCCAACGGCACTGATTTTATAAATGTGTATTGGCTATACGGCATAAAGATTTTGTATTTGGTTATTTGTTCATTGAAAAGAAATGTGATAGAAAATTAAGCCAAATCTGCAAATTTAGGATATACTTCCTTTCATAAGTTTTACATGTTTACCACGGATAAGAGATATTCTTCTAAAGGGACTTGAAGTCTTCAAGAACTGTATAGATTTGACATTAGTCTAATTTTTGTCCAGCTGAATCATCTCCATAAATTGTGGTAGATGTTTTTCTTCAGCTATGAAATCATAAACAAAAAAGTATCTCTTCTCTTCCCCCAGAAACTCTTGTTTCATTTGCTGTTTTTGTTCATTCATTCATTCATTTCCTTGCTTAAATTCATGTATGTGTGTGTGTGTGTGTGTGTCTGTGTGTGTGTGTCTGTGTGTGTGCGTATCTACTATGACCCTAGTATTGTACCAGACACTGAGTCCTTAAAAACAGTATCCTGTGAAAGGTCAAAATTTGAGTGGGATGCTGGCGGCTCACAGCTGTAATCCTAGTTACTCAAGAGGTTGAGATCTGAGGACTATGGTTTGAAGCCAACCTGGGCAGAAAAGTCCATGAGACTCTTATCTCCATTTAATCAGAGAAAAGCCAGAGTGGTGCTGTAGCTCAAGGGGTAGAATGCAAAAAGTTTAAGGACAATGCCCAGGCCCAGAGTTCAATGTCTAGGAAGGGGGGGGGGAAGAAAAGAAAAAAAAAAGAAAAATTGCCTGGAAATTTTATCTCTATCCAGTAGGTGAAAACAGCCAGGATGCCAAGTGGGATGAATCACAGGAGGGTATGCCTTGGCCCAGCACTTACTGGTGATGAGGAATCAGGCAAGATCAGCTGATTTTAGAATGTCATTCTTCCTATGGAAGAGAAAAGACATCTCTCTTCTCTGACCCAGCCACCTTTCCCTATCTTCCTGTGGTGGCTGAAGATTTCCCTTGAGAGGATTTCACCACCTGTGGGCTGCACTTGGTGAAGTGGAGCTGGATAGGGCTTATGCACCTGAAGGCTAGGGACAATTGCCCTTTGCCTGTGCCAGGGATAATCTCCAACTCAATACAGTTCTGCTACTTCTCGGCTCAGGACAGCCTGCTGCCTTGAAGGAGATAAAACTGCTGCTGTCAATGATGTCTGACTTTAAGGGGGATATTTCTAAGTTTATATATGCTGTGAAAGTCCAGTGAAGAGGCTACGAAAGGGCATTTCTTGTTGCCACCTACAATTCCTACCTGTGAGTATGTTCTGTGGACTCACATGACCTGGATGGTCCCATTTTGAAGATCTCTATTGATCTGAGCTTCTTTTCCAGATTGACTTAAAACTTGAGTGCATCTGCTTTCCTCTTGCAGGGGTGGGTTAAAATTTTTTAAGAAGACTTCCTGTGTCTTCGCTATTGTTTTTGTTTTTCTTAAATATTGTCTGACTTGGAGAATTACTTTGAACAAGCTCAACAAATGTTTCTTTTTGTCTTCTTTTTTTGTCGGTCGTGGGGCTTGAACTCTGGGCCTGAGCACTGTCCCTCAGCTCTTCAACTCAAGGCTAGTGCTCTACCACATGAGCTACAGTGCCACTTCCGGTTTTCTGGTGGTTTATTGAAGATAAGAGTTTCACGGACTTTTCCTGCCCGGGCTGGCTTTGAACCGCAATCCTCAGATCTCAGCCTCCTGAGTAGCTAGGATTACAGGCATGAACCACCAGCTTCAACAAATGTTGTAAAATATTTTCTGCTCTAAGTTTTGCTGCATTACTTAATGGGTATATCTTTGGGAAGCCAGCCTAAGGAAAATTGCCAGACCCTTTCTGGAGTATAAACTAAAATAAAAAGGGAAAGGATCATGGGTTAGCAAGTGATAGATCACTAGCTCTTAGCAGGGAGTTCTCCATCCTGGAATCTGAAATGGTAAAAGTGTGGTTACATGGTTGGTTGCCTGGAGCAACAGGCAAAAGCTCTGCCAGAAGACTCCAGGGAGGCTGGAGAAGTACCCATGAGTACTGATCTGAGCAGCCATGGCAGACTGAACCTTTTCATACATGATATGTTACTCTGTAATTCGTAACTTTTGTAACCAAGAGTTGCAATCTCCTCTGGATTGAGTTGGAATAATTCCAGAACCACCAGCTCATATTTGTTTATGAAGGGAATGTCTCAGGATCTTCCTGTGTCATCTTCTCTTCCAGAGACACCATTTGCAACATGAGTGTTTGGGATGCAGAATACTTTTCTTATATTCCTCGGAGTTCTGTTGGCCTAGTACCTGCTTCCCACTGTTGCTTGGTTAGCTGGAGATGCAAATGTAGAAAGGAAGGAAGGAAGGAAGGAAGGAAGGAAGGAAGGAAGGAAGGAAGGAAGGAAGGAAGGAAGGAAGGAATCAATCACAGTGCTGGAATCTCTCTTCTAATATAACGGATGCATTCAGAGAAAAACCAATATTATGCAAGCACACAGCAGAGGGAAAAAGCACAGAACTCTCAGTGTATGTATAACTCTCTAACCATAAGATTCAAACAGAGATAATCCAGATGAAACACCAGCACCATAAGGAAGTCATGTAAGATTCTTCACATAGAAAACAAAACAGTCTGAAATATCTGTAGATAATTGACTAACTGAAAATAAATAGGGTTATTTGTTTTCCTGAAGTGAAATGATCTTGAGAGAAAGTGTTGTGTGGGTTGTAACTGTTTAGTTATAGTGACAAGGACAGGGTATGCAAAGATAGGAGAAAACACAGAGAAAACAAGTAGACAGTCTGTGCCTGGAGGGAAAGCATGGCACTAGCTCTGCTTCTTACTTACAGAGCAGTTGGCTGTATTCATATCCCTGCATTGTTTGGCTGTGACATGGAGAGACACAATAACATACCTGGCAAAACACATGAGAGTGTCATTTCTACGTTAGTGTCTCTCACCTGCTAACCTGGGGAAGGAGCTTAAAAACGCCCCAGGAACCTGCATTAGGCTAGAGAGGCACTGACATTGTAGGGAGTTACAGCAAGGTACAGGCAGACTACCTTTGGTTCTGTGTACATGTATTTGTGCATTATGAATGTGTATATAGACGTGTGTGTGTGTGTGTGTGTGTGTGTCTGTGTGTGTGTGTGTGTGTGTGTGTGTGTATTGGCATAAAAGGTCATGTATCAGCTGTCTCCTAAGAAGATATGGTGAGTACATTCTCTTTTGATTAATAAAGTCCACTGATCTATTAGGCAGGTTGTCTAATTTTTAAATGTACCATAATAGCCACTGTCTGGATTTAAAATATGATAGTTTAGCTGAACATCTGAGGCTTTAGAAAGTGGCCTGGTCTACTGAATAATACTTGAATGCTTTAAATTCAGCAACAACTAGTGTTCTCTTGTATCTTTGGGGTGTTGGCAATGCCATCTCTCCTGTCAGGGTGGCACATTAGTTTACATGTGATTAACAATTGAAATGACTTCAGCCACTTGCACTAGAGTTCCTCAGAGAAATGTAACCAATAATTGATGTGTGCATGCATATGCATGTGCATGTGCACACACATGTAATACATATACAAACATATATTACATAGGGTCAGGTTGATGTTAAGGGATTGACACACGATTGTGGAGCTACAGGGGAAGATGACAGGCTGGAAACCCAGAGACTGCAGATAGGGAGAAAAAAGGCTGTTTGTGCTCATTTCTATAATCTCAGCATTGGGAGGCAGTGACTGGAGGATTATGATTAGTAGTCAGCCCAGACAAAATGTTTACAAAGCTCAAACTCAACATCTGGCACGGTGGTATATTGCTGCTATTCCACCTATATGAGAAATATAAATAGAAGGGCTAAAGTCTAGACTGGCCTGGGGGAAAAAACAAAGTTCTATTCTTTAAAAATGCCAAAATCTGGGGGCATTTCTCAAAAAATGTAGAGTGTCTGCCTAGTCAGCACAAATACTTAAGTTCAAATGCTGAAAAAAGCAACTACAATAAAAATCCCACATAATCACAAAAAGCCACCATAAAAAAATCTGCAGGCTTCCTCAGGGAGGTCAGAGTTCAGTTTGTTCTGATTGGGCCGTCTCTCTTAGATGAGCATTGCCTGCGTACAGAGGGTCATCTGCTGTACTCAGAGTCTCTGGATTTAAAGGATGATGCTTCTCACTAACGTACTAAGAATTGAAACAAATAACTAAGTACCATAGCTTAGCTCAGTTGACTATATATAAAAGTAACTTAGAAAGTTACTTAAAGATATTATTAGATAGCGTGGAGTTTGAGAACACTCTGTTGTGGAGGTCAGTTTCACAAAATTCAGAGATGATTTTAGCAGGAAAATTCCAAATTATTTATATTCGAAAAAAATCCTTATACATTGTCTCTTTTCCCACCTTCCCCCAGATCCATGTTCCTTCAAATGACTAAACATTCCAAATCACTGTGCCTAATTTCTGTAGCTGCTTTAAAATTTGGAACATTTTTTCTCTCTGTCAAGAAAAGGCTGGCCTACCTCTGTATATGGCTCTGAAGTCCCACCTAGAAGAGAGCTTATTATTTATTCCTGGTTCCAAGAATCATTACCCAGTGAGCTCAGTCTTCATAAAAATATACATGACTCCAAACTAAGCATCCCTCAGAGAAGGTCCTTTGGATATGTATAGCTTTGACCATTTGTCAAGTCCTTCCAGCCATTCCCATGACTGTATGCTCCCAGGCAAACTAACTTCTTGCTGGCTTGCTTCTTTTCCTCATCTCCTTCCTTTTCCTTCTTTTCTTTCCTCCTTCCTTTTTATGTGAAATAAACACACTGTGCCAATAAATCAAGGCTGGCATTTTGTTGAGGAGCATAAGAAACTCAGAGAGCAAAAATGAGTTCTTATTCTACTGTCCCACCTACTATTTTTGGTCTCTGAGTTGGTATGTAATGTTAGGGATATAATTTGAGAGCACAGAGTCTCAAAAGTGTTCTACAAGATATAGGTCCTAAAACACAGCCACAAGGGATGGAGATTGGTTATTCAGTTCCCAGGAGCGCAGCATGCACTGGACTTAGATCACATCTTTTCTCAGGCTTTGCTAATCAAGGACCTGAGACCTGCAGCCTTGGTTCCCCCAGGAGCTTTCCCGAATTGAAGACCCCTGTCCTCCGACTACTTGCTGAAGAGTTGTCATCAAAACAAGGTCCCTGTGTGTCTCCTGTGTGGGGAGCTCTACTAAGGAGAGCTTGAAATAGAGACATAGCACCTGGAAAAAGGTAGAAAATACCCAGGAAGGAAAGAGAGTTTAATAAAGGAAGAAAAGATGAACTTTATGGAAGTGGAGCTGTGATCAAAGTGGAGGGCCCCAGCCTTGAACGAAGAACCAAAGTTAGTGTGCGGGACCCTGATTCAAGCTCCAATGTACACACACACACACACACACACACACACTCTCTCTCTCACACACACACACACACACACACACACACACACACACACACACACACACACGACAAACTTTACTGACTTCCAAGTTTGTCCTATTCAGATTTTGGAGGGTCCAAGCATATAATGAGACTTGGGTCTAAGTGGCCATATTCTGCTTTACTTGCCCACAGTGTTGTTTATAACCTTTAGAATTAGGTCTCGTGATTAATTAATTGGATATTATAGACATTAGCAATTGATAGTTCTGTGTAGATGATGTTTTAAACTAAGAAAAACACTCTAGTGCTAAAATGCATAAGCATAAAACAATTCTGAAAAATGAAGGGTACTCTCCATTCTCGTGTTTTGTTTCATAATGTATAAATGTTGGCATATATAATGTTTCTGTTTGTTATGTTTGTATGTGCCATTCCTGAGGGCTGAACTCAGGGCTTGGGTGTTGTCCTTGAGTTTTTTTTTGCTTAAGGCCAGCATTCTACAACATGAAACCCAGCCTCACCTCCTGTGTTTTATTTTTAATTTTGGTGATTAATTGCAGATAAGAGACTTAGGCTTTCCTGCCCAGGCTAGTTTTGAACCATGATGTTCAAATCTTAGCCAGATCAGTAGCTAGGATTACAAACATGAACCACTGGCACCTGGCTAATATTTTAAGCTACAAAGTTATTACTTCTTTCAAAGTCATTATTTTTCAAATATATTGACACATTTCTCAACTTCATATAAATGAGACTTGGCAAGCAAAATGTGTCTGTGACAATTCTTAGGAAAGTTCCCTACATTTAGGTGCTTCAAAATGATAAAACATTTCATTCTGATATAAAATACAGTATTCATTAGCACAAGATAGGGCATCCATCAAGAAAGGCTTGTTAGTTGAGATATCCCTGGTCACAAGAGCAGTTCCATGGTTAAATTGTACATTGAGTACCCATCATTAGATCTTGTAGTTCCCCTGTATCTTTCTGTTTTTCAGTTGTTTACAATTCTAATCTACTTCAGCTTTAAGAGCTGAAGGTAAACTTGATAACTCTCTTTGTTTAGTGATATAAGATTTTCCAAGTGACTATGAACAAAATGTAATAAAAACTTAAGAGGACTAATTTACAAACAACAAAGATATTTTGGATCTTTTGTTAAATAGATTTTCAAAGATGCAAATAAAAACTTCCAGAATCCCAGTAAAGAAAGAACATGTTTAATGTACATATTGCTTCTATTTATGGAACAGTATTTAACATGACAGTTATAGCTTTTGGTCAGTTGGTAAAATATCAAGTGTTTAAATTATATATAATATATATATATATATATATATAATATATATATATATATATATATATATATATTGTCAATTCCATGTGCCATTCTATGATCTTATTTGTATTTTTTTAATTAGACAAATTTATGGGGCATGGAAGGACAGTTCAGCACATGTATATGGTTGTAATGATTAAAACAAGATAGTTTGCATTTATATATCATTATTTTTTGGAAACTAATGTGTAATTTTTTGAGTAAAATTTTAAAGAAACCTCAAAAGCAAGACATGGTTATTCCCCTTCAAATGTTATTTCCCTTGAAAAATTCTTTAATTTTATTGTCAGGGTGATGTACAGAGGAGTTACAGTTACATAAGTAAGGTAGTATATTTCTTGTTGAATATTGTTATACCCTCCCTCCTCTTCTCCCACTTCTCCACCTCTCACTACCTCCCCCAACTTATGAAGTTCATTTCAAACATATTGTCTCATGAGTATCACTGTTGCGTAGGTTTGCTCTTTATCTTTTTTCTCACCATTTTGTTGTTCTTATTCCCTATTCAGGTAAACGTATATACAATACACAGATTACCGAAATCAAATAGAGTGACAACAAGGGATAAACCATTGGGAAAAGATAAAAGAAAAAAAAAAACATAGCACCTTAAAAACAACACCAACAAAGAAAAACCTCGTTTCCACATCTTGGAGTTCATTTCACTTAGCATCATCTTATATAGTCCATATGTACATAGCTATTGAGCTTTTGTGATACTCTTTTAGGACTATACTAAACACACTAGTTATTACCAATGAGGGAAACCGTGGAGTCTATTTCTGTGGATCTGTCTTACCACATTTAATATGATTTTTTCCAACTCTTTCCATTTCCTTACAAATGGGGAGATGTCATTCTTTCTGATGGAAGCATAAAATTCCATTGTGTGTATATTCCATATTGTCTTGATCCATTCATCTACTGAGGGGCATCTGGGATGGTTCCACATCTTAGCTATAGATCATTATTTTTTTAAGTTTGTTTAGCCCATATGGTACATATTTGTGGCATATGGTCTTATATTTCAATGCTTGTGTACAATATGTACTGCTTATGTTCTTATTACTTTGTATTAGGAACCTTCAAATAGCTCTTTTGTGGTTATTTGTAAATGTTGACTATCTAGTTGTTATTATAGTTTTTTAAATTATATTTTCTTAAAAGAATAGCTTTAGATAAAAGCAAAGTTGGAAAAATAACCCAGAGTTATAAGCACCCAGACATTCCTGCCCAGGCTGGCACTGAACCACGATCCTCAGATCTCAGCCTCCTCAGTAGCTAGCATTATAGGTATGAGCCACTGGCACCTGACTAAAAGTTCCCATTTTTGGTAACAAATTAGTTTCTTTTAAAAAAAATTGTGTGTGTGTGAAAGAGAGAGGGGGGTGGAAGGAGGGAGGGATAGAGAGAGAGAATGAAAGAGAGCATTGCTGCCAAAAAGTATTATTGAAGAATATAAAAATATTAATGGCTAATAAGGTAGTTATATATTTAAAGCACATGGAAGTGGTGGCATCACAGTTTCTCTTTTCTGAACCCACAGTGCCTTTGCTTCCCCAAAGTTCTCCTGATCTGTTTTGTTGTGCAGGAGACAGCATAACTGGCCAATGTTCCAGATGGCAGGCTGCGGCCACTGCCTCCAAACTTTCTCCGCCACCTGATGAGCCTTGAAGAAATTGTGTGTCTCCAATTTGTCTTGTTTGAGGTTAATTTATTTTATCAGTGTGCATACTATTTCCTGCTCCTGAAAAGAAGTCTCAGTTACATATTCCCTGGAAAAGGTCAGAAAGAATGGGTTTATCACTGATTGCCTTCCAAAATCTCCAACATATTCCTGAGAGATCTTCACCCCACCCTGCACATGGAAGTCCTCACACTCATTCTCCCTCATTTGAATGCATCTGTGATAACTTTAAATTCAGTGAGTGTAAAAACTGAATGTAATGCTTTGATGACCAAACGACTGAGCCATAGGTAATCACCCACATTTTCACCGTGTTAGCTATCTCTTTGATGAGAAAATAATCCTGCCACGTAGATGCAGATCACTTATACAAGATGTTTGCCAACAATTCTTGTTGTTATATTGCATTTCTCTTCCTCCTCCTGTCTCCTCTCCTCCTCCCCCAGTCTTTTTCCCTCTTCCTTCATTCCTCTCCTCTTCTTCCTTCCTTTCTTCCCCTCCTCTTCTTTCTCCTGCTCTACCCTTCCTCCTCTATTTTTGTTTCCCTCCTCTCATCTCTTCCTCCTCCTTTTCCGTTCCTCTCTTTCCTCATTTTTTTCAATTTCTTCTACTTATTTATGGTCCTGGGGCTTGGACTTAGGGCCTGTGCTCACTAAGCTGATGCTCTGCTGCTTGCTACAAATCTCCAGTCTGCACTTCATTTCAATGACACTCAGCAAAGACTTTTGATTCAGGATTTAATTCATTGTATATGTTCTACACCATAAATATGTGATGCTTCATACATTGTGGCTAATAGGTTTTTATTATGTTTTGGGCTTCTAATGTGATCCTGTGTTATTCCCAAATTAATGAATTTGGTTACTTTGCATCTTGCACAAGTACTTCCATATTGTTCCTAGTTTAATGAAGTGATACTTTATAGTAGCATCACAGTAACACTAATCCAAGGATTGCTGGGGATCAGAAGATTAAGTCCAAACAGGAAAATCTATGAGATATGAATCTCCAATTAACCACTAAAAAGCCAAAAGAAGACCTGTGGCTCAGTGGTTACTGCCATCCTTGCACAGAATAAGCAGATGACAGGACCCAAGGCCTGAGCTGAAGACCTGCAGTGGGTACATGTCAGGAGCCGACAGTAAAACTCAAAGGTCATCTTGACCCTTGTGCTCACTTGAAGGCACATACAAGAACCTGGCTTACTTGAATAACACCAGGTGCCTAGGATTGCTTTGCTATGTCTGCAGAGTTTGTTTTACTTTCAAACAGTTGACCTTGTCTTGTTTTTACCAAAATTTTTCTCATTTTTCTGGACTATAGTAACCTTATATTACCTCTTGACTTCTAACCGTATATATTATGAAAAGTTAAAAATAAACGGTGCTGCAGTCTTGAAATGCAGACATCTCCACGTCATCCTTTGTCTTATGTCTTTTTTCCCCTCATCTTCGCCCCCTAAATCAGGATTCCCTTTCGTTGCTGGCAGGCTCCGGCAGGTACACACACACACACACACACACACACACACACACACACACACACACACACACACACACACACACACACACACAATTTCCCAGCTAGTGCAAGTAGAGTATCTGTTTTCCCAATAACATGTCTAAGTTTCTATCCTATGTGTTTGGACACTTTTGAAAGCTTCATCATCACTTTCCGTAATTTCAATAAATGACTCCCTGTTCACAATTTTTTATTCCTGGTTGGAAAATATTTTAAGCCACTTTTTCATGTAGAAAATTGATTTTTCTCACAACACGGTTACTCTCTTGGATTGTAAGAACATAAATAATTGTATCTTTAATATTAGCTCATTAATTAAATGAAATGCTTCTGTCAAGAGTTAAAATGTTCGCTCAGTGGGAAGAGTTTGAAGTCACTTGTCTGAATTTGGAAGGTGGAGTGAGAGTTCCAGAGAAGCCTAAGGTAGTTAAGACAAAAGACAGATGAAAGAAAAAAGAAAATGAATTTCAGACTCCTCTTCGGACTAGTTATGTTTCACAGGTCTGCACTTGAAATCGGTATGAAAACTCTTGCTCTTTATGAAGCACTCTCCCCACTGGGGCACATTTCCAAGCCCTGAAATAATTCATTAGTGAGGGGCATCCCTAGAGGTTGAACCCAGGGCCTAGACTCTGTCCTTGAGCTGCTTTTTTTCAAGCATTCTAGCACTTGAGCCACAATTCCACTTATGGTTTTTGGTAGATACTTCAAGCTAAGAGTCTCAAAACCTTTCCTGCCCAGGCTGGCTTCAAACTGTGATCCTCAGATCTCATCTTCTGAATAGCTAGGGTTTTAGGTGTGAGCCACACCCACCAAAAGCCAGTCATTTCAATTTGACTCCTATTCCTAATAAGTCTCTAACACACACACACACACACACACACACACACAAACACACACACACACACACACACACACACACACACACACACACACACACACACACACACAAAGTTGAGCTATTGCTCATGTGTTATACAGAATGTTATCCTGGACCAAAAATACCCTGGAACAGTGGCCAGGCCCTAAGTTCAAGTGCTAGAAGCAACAGAAAAATAAATTCATTAATTAAAATTTAACAATGTTAAACAAAAAATAAAAGGAAAGTTGGAAGAAATGAGGCATTAAGGGGGTGGGGAAGCCTGGCTAAATTAGTAGGGCCATTGAGTGAAAGCATAAGGTGGCCTGTGGGAGTCCTGGTCCTAGAGGTAAAAATATGGGGAAAAAAGGAATTAAGGCTTCTAAAATGAGACAGCAGGTGGTGGCTCACATCTGCAATCATACCTATTGAAAATCAGTAATCTGAGGATCTGGATTCACAGTCTGCCCAGAAAGAAATTCCTCCTCCAACCAGCAGACAGGCAGCAGCAGCTCTATGCCTGCAGCACAGCTGTACCCTGCCTAGCTGCAGTCAACCTCCCCCAACCAACCTAGAAACAAAGACAAAATCCAAGCCTTCCCCAACTGGATTCAGAGCTTAGAAGCACGTTCTTTGCTCCAGGTACCCCATGGTTTTGATGCTCTAGGGCAACATGTGGAGCAGACCCTTACATCAAGACTCTACTCTACCTTAACTTGCTGGCTCCCTAGGTCTAGGTGCCCAGCCCAAGCTCCCTTCCTGCCCTATAGAGGCAGAGACCTCAACCTTATTCTTAGCCCCTACATCACCTGCCTCCCTGGAGCACTAGATGCCCCTGCAGAAAATCCACTCCTGACTCACTTTCCCACTGAAGCCGGGGGTTGGGAGCATGTGTAAGTTTCCATAAACCCAGCAGTTTCTTCGTCCTCCTCCCCATCTCGCTTGGCCTGCCTCTGTTGTAAGCCAGATGGTGAAGGTGTGGGGTAGCAGGACCCACATATGCCCTAGTCAGAGCAGGACTCCAGCTTGGTACCTAGTGCTCATGCTCATTGGCTAATGCTCAGCAATCTTAGTCACTCCTCAAAGCCCTAAACATTTTAATGTATTTATTTAATTGGGAAAGGCAGTCCCTGAGATAGAATTAATGATCACTGTGCTTCTTTTGCTCAAGGCTAGCACTCTACCACTTGAGCCACAGTTCCACTTTTGGCTTTTCTACTTATTTCTGATAAGTCTAAGCTGGCATCAAACTGTGATCCTCCTGACTACCATGTTTATAGGTGTGAGACACCTACAGTGGAAAGCCTTTATTTTTTATTTATTTATGTCTCAGAGCTTGAACTCAGGGCCTGGGTGGTGTTCCAGCACTCTTTTTGCTCATGGCTAACACTCTACAATTTTGATCCACAGCTTCACTCTCACTTTTATGGTGGTTAATTGGTGATAAGAGTCTCACAGACGTTTCTATCAAGGTTGGCTCTAAACTGTGATCCTTTGCTTCTGTTTAACTAGAATTAGACACAGGTGTCAACAGTACCCAGGAAAACCAGATATTTAAAAGATAGACTCTTATTTCCAATAACCCAACAAGCAAAATAAGCCAGAAGTTGAGCTGTGGCTGAAATGTTACTGTGCAGTTTCCTTGAACAAAAATGGTCTAGGATGGGTGCCAGTGGTTCATATGTAAGGTCTGAGCATCATGGTTCAAAACCAGCCTGGGCCGAAAAGTGTCTGAGACTCAACTCCAATAAACCACCAGAAAACCAGAAGTGGCACTGTAGCTCATGTGGCAGAGCACTTGCATTGAGCTGAAGAGCTGAGGGACAGTGCCCGGTCTCAGAGATCAAGCCCCATGACCAACAACAAAAAAATGGTCTAGAACCAAAAACAAAATAAATAAATTCATTAAAAAATTAAAAGACAAAACTGTAAAATAAAATATATTTTGAAAAAAATAGACATTAAGGGAGTTGGGAGGTATGGCCAATTTGGCAGAGAGCCAGCCATGAGATGAAGCCTAAGGCAGCAGCAAAACTGGCCTCTCCCACACAATATTCTCCTTCTTCATTGACTACTTGAGCTGGGGACTGGGGGCATTGGTACTATTCCCCAAAACCAGCAGCCTCTTCCACTGCCAGCAAGTCAGGCCGGGCTGCTCATCTGCTGAATCAGAGAAGGCTGGAAGACGGAGGAATGGAGGCAGGGCCGGCTTATGCTCTGTAAACACCCACCAGTTATTATTATAATGTCTGTTTCTTTGGTTTTCCTTTCTGTTTTTTTTTTCTGGTTTCAAACCAGGACTTGAAGTCAATACTTGCCATTTTCTCTCATTGACTAGTGCTCAATAGACCGAACCACATCTCCAACAATAAGAGATATTTGAACTCTGGTTTAGGTGCTGTCCCTGTGCTTCCTGTATTAAAGGTTAGAACTCTGGCATTTGAACCTCAGATGCACTTCTGGCTTATTGTCATTAATTTGAGATAAGATTCTCAGACTTTTCTGCCCATGCTGGCTTCAAATGGGAACATTCGATTTCAGTGTCATTAGTAGCTAGGAGTATAGGTATGAGCCAACTATAGCAGCAATGCATGGTTTTTTGCTTTGTTTTGTTTTGTTTTTGTTGCTTTTATATTTTTTTGATTTTGGCTTTTGGTTTTTGTTTTTGCCAGCCCTGGGGCTTGAACTCAGGGCACGAGATCTGTTCCTGAATTTCTTTCCTCAAGGCTGGTGGTCTAACACTTGGGGCAAAGTGCCACTTCTGGCTTTTTCTGTTATGTGGTACTGAAGAATTGAACCCAGGGCTTCATGCATGGTAAGCAAGCACTCTACAAATAAGCCACATTCCTAGCTCCCCAGTCCATGGTTTTATTGAATCTCTTAATTTCTAAAGAATCATCAAGATATAAAAGGGAAAATGAAGATGAAACAAGTCTTAAGCTGTAGGCTGGTGGTTTGAACCTGAAACTCTTGATTCTGAGGAGAGTGAGAGCTGAAGGATATGGGTTACAAGCTAGCAGGAACAGCCTAGATTTTAAGAAATGATTTGGAAGATCACCAGCATAAATGACAATAGAAGTCGGCTGCTGCTGGCTCATGACTACATATGTCTAGAGGTTGCATCTGAGAACCACCATTGGAGATAACTTCTGGCAGGAAATTGCATGAGGTTCGAAGATTCCAATAAAGATACAAAGGCAAGAAAAAAATTTGAGACCATATCTCTGGGTTCATTTCATTTATCTGACCATTTCTGCTTGTGTCAGAAATATATTAATTATTGCAAATAAGGGAAACTATGGGATGGGGTGGGGATGGCAGGAGGAGTCCTGGATGGGGGGGAAGAGATGGGAATGGATGGTAAGGTTAAAAAAAGGAGGAGGCAACAATGCTTGATATGCAATGTACTCATTACCTTGCCCATGTAATTGTAACCCCTATGTATGTTATTTTCACACACACACACACACACACACACACACACACACACACACACACACACACACACACAAGATAAAAAGGCAAAAAGTAGGGATGTGGGCAAAAAGAGACGATGGCCAGAGCCCTGGTCTGGACTTCAATCTCTTAGAATAGATAAGAACAAAATAAATGGAGTGGAAGTATGACTGATGATGTCCTGGGTTAATATATACAGTAATGTAAAAATGTAACTAAAGCACAACTACAGAGGAATAAATTTATTTCTTATGGGTATGTAGAGATGTATTTAGTGAGAGTACAGAACAAATATCAAATGTAAAAAAATGCTACAAAGGGATCTTTTTTTCCCTTTCTTCTTTAATTCTAGATGAGGACTCAAAATCAGGACCTGATCATTTGGTTCCTTGGCTATCAGTCTACCAACTGGGCCAGACCTCCATCACCATATTCAAATGGTCTCAGCTTCTCATACTTTTGTTCAGCAGCACAGGCATCCTTTCGAGTGCTCACTGGGTTTGTACGTAACTTTCCAAGGACAGCTCCAGCTTCAGCCTCTTGAAGAGGTGGGGATCATTAGGGGCCCACTGCCAAATAACTTCTAAGCTGAGTAGGGTGCCTCTTGCCTATGATCCTGCTATAGAGTAAGCGAGGTGTGTGGGTGATGGTGGGAAGGCAGATTAGACAGGGGAAAAGAAACAACAAATTTTCCCTGTCAAATAACTCCAGGGCTTAGGTGACCATTATGTGGACATACCTTCCAGCCACTGGGCCTCTGGACTGAGCACTCTCAGCCATCATTCCTCAGTTTGCACCGCCACAGCTGTCTGGAGGTTGCCTTCAGGATACACAATTTTTCCCTGCTCTGTGCATGCTAATTGAGCTCCCCATGATTGCATGAATTCCAAAGGTTGCAGTGACCATGCTGTAGCCCTTCGGGTTTCAGCCACTGTTGCAGCCTCCCCTACTTTTACTGCTGCCTCCTATTTGGCTTCACGCCCTCATCCCTGGCCTGTCAGTGCCAAAATGGTTCTCCAGGAGAACCCCTCCACCCATGTATCAAATGTACACTGGACTTCCAGTGACTCCTGGTGGTCAACAAGACCTACATGACCACAAGAAGAGCCTGACTATAAATGTTACATACAGACATAGAGAACTAGTACGATGGCTTGACCTTCAAGGCCTCTGAAAATGGAGGTTTGACCCCCATAAACTTTGCTTCAATATGAATTTTGTATTTTCACACTGAACAATGTATAATTTCCTTGTGCTTCCTTTATTGGGTTTTGTCTTATTCTTTCCAAAGAATTATTCAAGCAGGAGCCATATCATGTCTCTGGTGATGGCACCAACAGACCCAAGAAGAAAAAGAAGTGGGACATAGAGTATCCATGCTTTCAATAAGAGTCCACCACAGGTCAGAAGTGCAAGTCTTAGGACACTGAGAACAGCTGCCACCCTCCCTCTCTGAAGCATGGCTCAAGTTTGGAGAAGGATTTCAGGACACCTGAAATATTGAATTATCTCCGAGACCAAAGAAACAACCACATCTAGTACATTGAGCTCACAAATATACCATGGAGTTCCAGTGAAAATGATCACTCAGATGAAGACAGGACACTGTTTAAAATGCAGAGAAACAATGGGAATGGCACTAGAAAAGGCAATAATACTTTGTGTGCAGAAGATAAGGACAAGGGAGATGAATTGCAGTTGATTAGCTGGGAAATGGATAGTGAGAGAGAAGAAACTTAGTAAAGCCAACGAATGTGAAGATGGAGAGGGTGCCATGGAAATCTCAGATGGTGCGTCTCGTGCAAGTAGTTTTTCTTTAGCACGTGATGATAGGAAAGCTGAGCTTTGTAAGGCAAGACCTGGCTTTATTGCCTAGCTGGACTAAAATTGAAGATCTTCCTGCCTCAGGTTCCTGAGATCTGGAATTACAGTTATGCCCTACCACAGTCTTGTTTGAAACATTTACCTTTCATGCTAGATTATTATTACTTTTTTTCACCTGTGACCTTCATAAGCCTCACTTAGACATTTCTGGACCTTGCCATGAACATGTGACTGTTTGGATTATGAGGAAAGGATCATTCCAACAGCTTCACATACTGAAACACCTACCTTGGGTACCTGTCAACTCACTGCTCATCTGGCCTGTGTGGAGACTCTCCATTCTGCTCTGCTCCTTAAGAGGTCTGTCAGATCCTCATCTGTGTATCAGAAGAACACAGTGGTGGAGGGTTTAAGATGGCAATGAGAAAGAAGAAATTTACTTCTATGATAATTCTGTTAATTGCCTTATTTTGGTTGGTCATGTTTATCTTGCTCACAGATTACATTCTTTTATGGTATGATGGAGTAATACATTTATATTCTTCAGCATTTAAGTTCAGTTGTTTGTTTTCATTGAGACAAACTTCTGAGAAAGAACAAATACCCTCATGCTCATTTCCAGAAATGGATGTTTATGTTATCATATTCCCTTGTAAGACAATAATTCTTGGTCTGGAAAGTCAGGAACTAGAAATAGATTAAAACTTTTAACAAGACACATTTATTTGTGAATGGATTGCCTGACACACTTTTGGAGTTTTTTTTTTTCTTGCATACTATTAAACATTTCCTTAGAGGAAAAAAAATATTACACTATTTCTGCTCTTCATAGAGTCCATTATATTTCAGTTAATTCATTTGTAAGCATTAGCATACAACCCAGTGTATTGCTTCTGGATTTAGTGGAGAATTGTGGCTGCCACAAATAAGGGAAACCATGCAGCCTGTGTTCTCTGAATCTGGATTACTTCCCGTAATATAATACTTTCCCAGTCTTTCCACTTTGTTACAAAGAATATTCTATCATGCTCTCCGATGGATGAGTGGGATTTCTGTGTGTGTGTATGTGTGTGTGTGTGTGTGTGTGTGTGTGTGTGTGTGTGTGTGTGTGTGTGTGTGTGCGTGTGTGTGTGTGTGTGTAAACTCATACATATATAACACATTGTATCGATCCATTCATCATTTGAGGTTTTATTATTTATTGGAAAGTGAGAGACATGAGCATTATCACCCTGTTTGTGGGCAGAGACATGAACTCTTGTGGCAAAAGTCCCGAGCCTTGTTGCCCATTTTTTATGGCCTTAAGTGGAAACAGCCGAACAACTATTAATTTATTCATTTTTGTAAGTTCTGGGGCCTGAACTCAGTGCCAGTGCACACTAACACTTGAGCCACAGAAAAAACTTCTGGCTTTTTTCTGGGTATGTGTTTACTGAGGAATCGATCCCAGGGCTTCATGCACACTAGCCAAGCACTTTATCACTGGGCCACCTTCCCAGCCTAAGATTTTATTTTTTAAACTAACATGTAAAAGAACCAACTAAGGGGAAAAATAAATTGTTTAAATAGGGATACAGATGTACAAGATGTTTTGTCGAAAAACGAACTTTACAACTTGGCTGGGGGGGGTTGAAGGGGAAGAGGAAGGGATGGGAAATAAAATAAACAACAACAAAAACAACCTGAAGGAAAAAAAGAACCAACTACATGAAAAACTGTATTACAGGAAGCAAGCTCCTTGATTAGAACTATGACATCCTTGGCCAGAAACCTGGGACATCAGGCCTTTTCCATATATCCCCTGTGCGGTGAGCTTCCATCCACTGATCAATATTTCATTGGCCTGAAAGAAAGCAGAGTGATGTGATCTGAAACATGATGCAAGCAGACAGAAGGGGCCTAATTCCTCTATGTCAACATTGAGGATGGGTACTCACAAACCCCCTGTCCTGGGGGGAGGGTGCTAGTAGACACCAAGTATGAATTGTGTGGGGTCATGATCCAATGGGCAGATGGGCTGGGTGATTAAGAGAAAGACATAACCTCATTGATAATCACATGGACTCCAAAATATGAACTAAAAAAGTCTGCTTTGGTTTGAGGTTATTATTTTAACTTCCTTTATCTGCACTCTGTCCTCTAAAGCCAGCTCCCATGTGTGAACTCTTCATATGCAAGACAATGAGCCATTAGTAATGCCAAGTAATTGTTAATCTTATGGAAGTGAGCCAGGCATGGACTGGCTGTCTGGGGTTTCTTTTCCTCTCTGAGTTACGAAAATTGACTTGTTTCTGAGACACAGTGCCCATGTTCTAAAGTGACAGTACACTCAACTTTATGAACCCATTGACACTGGTCATCATTGGTTGCTGGCCAATCACTTCCTGGCTTATCAGACAACACACCAAGTAGCCATGGTTTGGTGGGCATAGAGGGCTAGCATATAAAGTTCAGTGAATGCCTGGCATGTTAGCAGGGAGTACCAGGGTTTAGCCACCCTGCACTGCTCATTCCCAAGGTTCTCAGCCTGTTAGCTCCTTGTGGAAAACTCACTGCTCCAACGGGAACAGGTGCTGCATTCCAGGCCTCCCTGACTTGCCCTCCAGGTCTCCTCAAAAGGCTGTTCTGAAGTTGTCAGGGCCTAATGCAGGCAAAGCTCAAGTGTTGTAAGCTCCAATTCATAGCAATGATAGGGTGCTGCAGAGCTCTGTAATGTGTTATGCCTCCAAGGGAAGGAGGCCCTTTGGTACATGGTGCAAGAGGGCTTCCTGATCCTCCCTGCCCAACAGAAGCTATTCTGGCTTGAGCAGCACGAAGGGATGGGGCATGAGGCATCCTGGGGCCAAGCACCCACCAGGAGAAGGGTGGCTAGGGCAGGTACATCTACAGAGAACAGTGCCAGTACTGGGGGGCTGTGTGCTTTTTTCAACTTCTCCACATTTCAGTTTTCAAAAACAACTTTGACTTTAGAGTAAGTTTCAACCTATGGAAAATTTACACAAGTGTTTCCCTCAACTACCCCAGCTCTCCCTCGATGCACATGTCATAATCAAAGCCAGAACATTTCCATTGAAGTCATATTAGTCACTAAACACAAACCCCATGCTAACCTCACCATTGCATCCCTCTGCCCTTCTCTCACTCAGGAGTCTCTCTGGTCCTGCAGATCCCTTCTCTCTTTCCCTTTGAGGAACAAAAGTGCCCACTAAACTTCCATGCTTAGACATCGTGAGGGGTTCCACTCACCATTTGCTGTCTTGGTAGGCATAGATTGAGGGATGTGGAAGGACTCTTCTTCCTTGCCAGGAGTCCACAGAGCAACAGATGCTACAGCCATCTCTGTGAAACACACTGGGACACCGAGGTCCCCAAGCTTACACTTGTCCATGGTACTCCTGTTAGAAGTCAGAGTCTTGGACTTGGTAGGTAAGTGAGCTATACTACTATTTTGTGCTGGTCATTTTTCAGTTGTGGTCTTGCTTCCTATACAGGCACAATATAGGGCCTGGACTCACCTATTTTAGGCTTCCTATTGTAGTGAAGTTGATATGCATCCCTAGCTTAAGAGGAGATGTCACCCACCTTTTGACCTGGGCTGTTCCTGAATAATGATAGTCCACAACTCAGCATACTAAATATTTAGGGTTGCACAGGCCACTCCCAGCTCCAATTTTCCTTCCTCCTCAACCCTACCCACTCAGCTGTGACTGACAGCTCTCTCTCCTCAGTTACTCTTACCCTCTGGAATTTTAGAGAGGAGACACACATTTTCTTCTTCATTGTCCCAAGACTGCTTGAAATTGTACTGTCTATCTCCTCTCACTGTAGTCTCCCTAAGGAAGTGATACCCCCGGATCCTGGATGTTTCTGCATGAGGAGGTAGGACCCAGTGACACAGAGGTAAACGCAGTTATGAATCCCAAAGGGAGGTCCTGCTACTCCAGCTGTGGGTTCTCAGTTCCTTCTGAAACTCCCTCAGCTACAGTCATTCTCCATGATATAGTGGTCTTCCAGCACTCCCCACATTGATGGGTATGAAGACAGCATCATGATAATTGGCCAGGTCAAATTATGGGCACTCAGTGATAGAGGTAAAGGAGTTTCACTTGTTCCCCTATCCAATCTGACATCCAGTCCCTCCCTTCAACAGAGTACAATCTCTGTGGATGCCCTTCTCTACCAATTCTCTGTCTCTCTCTAGAACTAAGGAACAGGTATATGTAATTGAGAAAATGCAAATACAATCTCTCATCATGATTGAGCTAATTTCAATAGGGAAAAAGTGAACCACAAATTTATACTGGACCCATCTCCCCACTTCTTTTATTTATGCAAGTTTGATCCCTAATTGCTTTTGTGTGTTTGTTGTCAGAGGTGTATAGGTACAGTTGCAGGGGGTGGAGTTGTGAATACTAGGACTTGAACTCAGGTCCTGGATTTTTTGTTCAAGACTAGAACTCTTACCATTCCAGTCACTGGTCCACTTGTGGCTTTTTCCAGGCTAACTGAAATAAGAATCTCTTGGGTTTCTCTGCCTACACTGGCTTCAAACTGCATTTCTGGTATCAGCCTCCCAAAAGGCTAGAATTACAGGTGTGTGTGAGCAACTGGTGCATGGCCTCCCACTGCCACTTTAAAAGGGCAGCTTTTAGCTTGTGAAGTAAAAGAACAATTCTTGATTGAAAACTGGGTATCAGCGTGATTTGTGCAGATCTGGAGTCTCCTAATGGGAGGAATGGCCTTCCCCTGGGAAGGATCACAGCACTACATTAACCAAGTAGATTGATGAAATGTTCCCAGAGAACACTCCAGATACTCTGAGTAGAAAAACATCTAAACCACAGGTCTTTAAGACATTGTCTAAAATAATTTTTTAACGAAGGTACTCACAAACACGCCTCCCATAATCTTGGGAAAAATAACAGTACAGAAGCCAGCTGGATCCTGTCCGGGGGAATAGGGTGATTGCAACCAAACCTTTTCATTAGCCCAAACCACATCACAAAGAGGCATTATGGATGCTCCTACTCCAAGGCTGGGCCCTTTACTGCTACAATATTAGGCTTCTTAAACTGAATCAAAGTATTCACCAAGTTTCTAAAGTTAAAAAAGTAAATGGGGGACTGGTAAAAACATTGCAAGTGTGAGCAGATGACAAAAATCTATTCTAGATTGCAAGTTGCCAAACAGAAAATGTGCTAATCATAAAAACTATGATTTTTTAAAAAAGCCTCCTCCAAGAAAACGTAGTCTGTCGATCTACTTGCTGCAGGTTGTAAAGGCTTACCTACAGCCTGGATATCACACAGTGTTGACTGCTGCCACCGGTTGCAGGTGACATAGCCAGAACTGCTTTGGTATTTAGAGTGCCTCTAGGACAGTCTGATCATTATATGTAGCATTTCCAACTTTCTCTCTTTGAAGACCCAAGGATCATACTGACTTTAGGGAGTTCTTGTGTCCAAGAAAGGGAAAAGGGAAGATTGTCTGGTACTGACTGAAGGGTTATTGACTAAGGGATAAAACCTGCCCCTGCTAGGAGACTTTACACATTGAATCTGGGAACAACAGGGATTTTCTAAGGTCTTATAAACTGGACTAAATTAACTTAGGAATATGGAGCTAGACTAATTTAAGACATGATGTTGGAAAGAAAGATCAGCAAGCATCCCGATGCCGGTATCCCATTATGTGTTGGTGAATGCTACTGCCACATGAGATTGGAGAGCAAAACAGCCATGGGGGGAGGTGGTCTAAGCAGGGGACAAGAACTTGCCATAAGGCACAGCCAATGCTTTGCTGGAGTTTATTTTTACAGGCTTTGTAGTTCCAGGGAGGTTGATGCTATACTATATAGGGAATAAGCTTCTTCCTCAGCCTCCTCCCATAAAGCTGATTCTGTTTTCAAAGGTGGTTTCTTGTTCTGATTTCACACAGTAGAGCAAAGCATAAATTTATACCTACCTACATTGAAGAATAATTACAAATTTTCATATACAGAGTTCTAAGCCAGGGCTTGACTGACAACAGTCATTGAGACACTTCCTACTAGTTCTCCATCCTCTGAACACTATCAAGATGGAATATAGTGCTGCCTCTCCCCTTACCCCCCACGCCCCACAAGTCCTGAGGGTTGAAATCAGGGTTTTCTCTTTAGTGGACTGGCACTTGAATATTTGAATCACTTTCAGTCCTGTTTGTACTAATCACTTGAAGGCTCAATTTTAACAGACTTTTCTAATTGAGCTGCTCAAGATCATATGGATGGATTTTCGACTATTGAGTAGGTAGGATTACAGATGTAAGCCATCTGCCTCCTGCTAGATTATATTGTAATGAGGGAGGTTGGGAGGTTTGTAAAGAACACAGCAGAATAGGGCTTGCAGATACAGATTCCAGCAACTGGTGTGAGGTGTAGTCCATTAGGTGAGGTTGACCTCATCGCAGCCTTGCCATTTGCCCCCAAGGTCAGTAATGTTTTTGCGCTATGCGAGAATTGATTCCTTTAAATGAGCAAGCTACACTAATTTCTCATGATTCTAAATGAGATGTCCCAAGGCATTGTTAGAAAGCTCACACTGGGGTTTAATGATAAAACTGTTGTACATAAAAACATAAGAATCAAAAACTGTCCACTATTCCATGCTTATCCCATGATATATTTGTACCTATTTAAAAAATATTCTGGTCTCAAAAATCTATGAAGAAAATCAATATCAGGGTTTCAATGGGATTGATATATTGTTTTACAGCTGCAATTTCTATTTTGCCTGGAATAATAATAATGCCAAATGAAATTATGTCTGTGTCTCAGAGATCCATGCTAAATTAACCAGCAGTCCTGCTCAGTGGAAGGGTGCCATGGTGGTGTGTGAATTCTTTTTGTAAACATGTGTTGAACAGAAACTCAGTTTGTTGAAACACAGCCACACATCAAAGCTTTGTAGAAATGACCTGTCAGGAGAGAACTTCCCAGGCCACAAAGCTATAGAATCATGAACTACAAAATTCCAGCTGCAGTGTGTCTTGTGGTAGGAGATCATGATGGACCTAAAGAGGAAAATGTGTACAACTTTGTTAAGTATATATAGGATTTTGTTTGCTATCCATGGTTCTTGAACGTAGGGCCTGGGCATGTCTCTGAGCCTCTTTGTGCTCAAGGCTAGTGTTCCACCAACTGAGTTCCAACAATACTTCCAGTTTTTTCTGAGTAGTTTATTGGAGATAAGAGTCTCATGAACTTTTTTGTCTTGGCTGGCTTCAAACAGCAGTCCTCAGATTTCAGACCCCTGAGTAGCTAGGATTACAGGCATGAAGTAGCTGGTTCCTGGTTTTTATATATAACTTTTAAAACTTACAATTAAAGCCCATAAACATTAAAAGATGTATAATGCAGCATACTCAATTAGTATTTGTTCCCACTGGATCATCTGTGAACTGAGTTAAACATTTGCCACAAAGTTAGTTTTTGAAGACAGAATTCCTTCTGAGAAGACACTTGAGAAGGTCAGATATTAAGTCAAACCATCATACAAGGGAGTAGGAATTGTCTAGGAAATCCAGGCAACAAGATCTGAATTAGGTAGTAGTGTGCTGCCTTGCTCAGCATACTCAGCTTTATTATCTGAAAGAGGAAGGATTAAGTGGGAAGAGGTCAAGTTCTAGGGGCAGTTTATGGGTTTGTTTGGCTCTCTCTCCAAATTCTCTAATATAGGACTGCTGAGTAATAGCCTCTTCCTTTGAAAACTTCCCACATTTTCTCACTGTATCAGGAGTGGATACCTCACTTCTGTGCAGAGGACCTTGCTTTTGGGTCCTCCATACTCATGCAGACACCAAAACCCAATGCTATAATTGGAACCCAAGCTACTCACTTTTATCAATGATGTAAGTGCTGTTTCATGACAATGAATCTGCAAACTGGCCGTCATCAATTCCAATAGTGGAAATAGCAGCCCCAGACAGTGGACAATGTAAGATATTAGTTGATCTCCATTCTCACTTCCCTTCCCTTCCATTCTGGATATTTGCCACAATGAGGATTTTAGCGTCAAAAAGTTTAAGGAATTTGAAACCTGACACCACAGAAACAAGCAAAAAATATACATAGAAAAATTGTTTTGTGTAATGTCCCTCTTAGGCATATAAAGTTAATTTAAATAAAGTGAGTAAGAAAGAAAAAAAACTTTTAAGTAAAACTGCTCTAAATAAGTATTTTTTCTGATTCTCCCATATTCCATTAAGAAAACTGCTCATGACAAAAATAGATTCAGTCAAAGCAGCAGCAATGCAGGTTTTGCAGAAGCACAATGTTTCTGTTTCCTATAATATCAGCTGAGCCTTCTGTGGGAGCCAGGAGAAGAACATGGCAGTGGGAGGTTGGTAGAAGAAGTAGGAGTGAGGATGTGATGAAAACATGCATCTAAAATCACCTAAAAGTGCAAGAGATGCGGTTTCTGCTTAAATGTGTGTATCTATCTTTTCTCTTTTTCTAATCCCAGTACTACAAAGCCTCAGGCTCTGTCAAGGTCAGACACTGGACAGTGGAGGAGGGAACGGCTGGAGAATAGCAGGATTGGTAAGAGAAGTTCCAAGATGCACAGGAGAGGACACAGGTGGTCTCACAGAAAATGTAAAAAGTCACCAGAGAAGACAATGGTGTGTGTGTGCATGTGTGTGTGCATGCGCTTGTGTGCGTGCATGTAGAAAGTGAGGCTTAAAATCATGCAACATATCCTGAATTATGGTTCAACAATGAGCAGTGTCCACACATTGATATGAAGTTCTGATAGTCTAGAGCAGAATTATGTCCACTGATTAAGGCTTATAATTTCAAGTCAAGTAAGAAGGCAATGCCTTCTAGTACGATACTACAAAACTCCAATTAGTGAACCCAGAATAACAATGGGATTACAACATTTCAAACCAAACACTTCTGGCTAGGTCATTTATGCCTGCAATCCCAGCTCTGAGGGAGGTATATGGGAGGGAAGAGCAATGCCCAAAAATTACTTAAAATACTTAAAGCAAAAAGGGGGCTGGAGGTGTGGTAGAGTGCATGCCTTGTATGTATGAGGCTTTGAGTTCAATCAAACCATAAACTACCAAAAGAACCCCAACAAATGTAAGATGTGCTCATTAGCTGGATTCAGATACCTATGCAAAGAAGCCAAAAATGTATGGCTTCTTTCTTCACTATAAGAAATAGTTAGTGTGGGGCTGGGAAGGTGGCTCAGTGGTAAAGCGCTTGCTTTGCATGCATGAGGCCCTGGGTTCGATTCCTCAGCACCACATAAGCAAAAAAGAAAAAAAGCTGGAAGTGGCACTGTGGCTCAAGTGGTAGAGTGTTAGCCTTGAGCAGAAGAGCTGAGGGACAGCGCCCAGGCCCAGAGTTCAGGCCCCAAAACCGGACCCCCCCCAAAAAAAGAGAAATATTTAGAATTTGGTGAAGATATGAGATGTGTACAACACAAGTACCATGCAGCTGTACATTATCTATATAGCACTCTTAGTCAACATGCCTGAGCACTTGCTGTGTTTCATTTATCCTTAAAATCAGTTATTGGCCTCTGGTAAGCAGTCATTTAAGTCAGACTCATAGAAAGAGCAGATAAATTAATTGAGTAACTGAGTTAAATGACAGACATCTGGAAACAACCTGCTCAAGCTGTACACAAAGGAAAAGAACCAACACTAGAACTTAAAATTTGGTCATGTCCAGTGCAAGTTGAGATGTATGCAATTGTGGAGCCTTCCTGGCCATTGCAAGCTGCCTTTTCAGATACTAGTCAATGTGCATGCATTGAAAGACCTCTTGCTGTGTGCTCTGCCACAACACTAAGACCATCAGTGTTGTAGGATGACAAGGAAACTCCTCACAGGAGAGAACATGGCCATTGTTATCTTGCACAAATAAGAAACCTGTCAAGCTGGGCAACAATGGCCCCTGACTGTGAACCTAGCTTCTCAGGAGGCAGAGATCTGAGTATGGCAGTTAAAAAACAGCCTGGACAGGAAAGCCTTTGAGATACTTATCTCCAATAAACCACCAGGAAACTGGTAGTGGCACTATGGCTCAAGTGATAGAGAGCTAGCTTTGAGCTGAAGAGCTGAGAGATAGTTCATAGGCCTAGAGTTCAAGACCCATGGCCAGAAAAAGAACAAAAAAAAAAAAAAGAAAGACGAAAGAAAGGAACAAAAAGATAAAGAAAGAGACAGAGAGAGAGAGAAAAAAACAAAGAAACAAAGAAAGAAAAGAAAGAAAAAAAACAAAGAAAGAAATAAAACAAAGAAAGAACGAGAAAATGGGAAAAAAAAAAAAAAAACAGAAAGAAACCTGTCAAGATGAGAGCTATGGCAAAGTTCCAGCCTCTGCAGTTGAAGACATGCTGACCTGGGAGATGGCCCAAGGACAGAGGAACTGTTACCATCTCCTAGTAAGAGCCAAAGCTCCCATTGGGCACATAAAACTAGCATGGAGCAGATGCCCATCACATGCGTACTGCCCCATGTCAGTTTGGCCAAAGTGATTAGCAGCCAAGCTGCTAAGTCCCACCTCCAATTCCCACCTCCTGCGCACATTGTGGGCCAGCTCAGGAGGAGGTTTCAGAAGAGCATAAAGAGCCACGCAGCAAAGCAGTGCTGCAGAAGCACAAAGTACATGTCTCTCACCTCTGAGTTTACAGAGTTATTCTCAGATGATTTTGTGGATAACAAGATGTGGGTGAAGCTGTCTTGCTTCCTGAAAATATCTCTGTATCCATAGGCACTCTTTGTCTGCCTCACACTGGAAGGCAACCACTTGTCCAAAGGCTGGTCTCCCCTGTCGCCAATATATTTCCTTTTCCCAGCCATCACTCCTTAACAGACATCTGTATGTTGGCTGATAGCACATCCATGAATGGAGATGTACCTGCCAAGGATTTGAAATCACGTTAGTCCATGATTTCCTATCACAAGTTCTCTTCCACTGTCACCTCAGAATTAGACCAGAAGCTAGTCGCAGTTCCAGGATTTATCAACACAACGATATCAATATCAGAACCTTGTCAAAGTCTACTTCAAAATACCTTTCAGTTTCAAACTATGTCTGACAGAAAATCCACCCCATACTTTTTTGGTCTAGGATATGTACAGCTATAAACTGGGAGACTTTTAGAGAATGAGATTAGAGAGAATTGGTCTCCTGGACAGGATCTGCTATAGGTATGACAAGGTGGAAGGAAAAAGGAAACAGCTTAAGGAAATATGATTAACAAGGCCAAAGTGGTCAAAAGAAATCTCTCCAATGCAAGAAGGTCCTTCTGACAAACCTGTTCTTGTTGAGCCATTGCCTGGTGTGGTGGTGCCACTTTAGACTCTGGTCCCATTAGGGCAACATACATGTCACGGCTTCTTCCTTCGATGGCCTAGGCTCTCTACCAGAGGTTCCTCCCCCATTCCTACCTCTGCTTTCTAAAAGGGTACACATATCAAGGGGCTCTCTTATTTCCACCTACAAACATTCTACCAGTGTTCCCTCATGACACAACTACTCAATGCCAATCTGGGTGTTTTGCCTTGACTCCTAATAAATCATCTTTGGAGCCTAACATTTGTTACCTTTCCTCCTTTTGGTACTGGGAACTGAACTGAGAGCTTTGTGCATGCCAGGCATGTACGCTACTACTGAGCTGCATCTTTACCCAGAGCTTTGCTTATACTATTCAAGGACTCAATTATTTAATACAATTACCAAGGCACATGAGAATAAGGGAGATGCTGCACTTAGAATTTGGACAAAATAATCATCCTGTCTATAGTAGTCACTTCAACATTAGCTTGTGTGGCAATGAGTGCAGAGCTCTGGCTAGGAGAAAACAAAAGCCTTGTCTGAGAAATACATGATAATCTGCTGGTAAAATTATCAACAGGAGTTTTCTGAGGGATGAGTCATGAGTCATTAAATATGAACCAAGTACTACTTCTTCAAAAGTGTAAAGAAATAAGCCAAAGCCACCAGAAAAGACTCAAAAATGGGTAATTAAGAGAAAACAAAAGTGTTCTTAGTCAAACACTGGTAAATAGGCTGGGTGGGGCCTCAATCCTTAACCCGCTGAAGAATGAGAGTGCCTTGGCCAGGCCTGCCTTCAGTTTGGACCCAGCAGCCTTAGAGGATTTGGAGTCATCCAACCTGGTCAGTTCCAGGACTAGAGACTCAGGGATGTCAATTTGAAGGCCCACACCTACTCCCTAGGACTCCCACATTGGAAGCTATTTGCACTTTGATCTGCCCTGGGGCTTCTAGTCACAGATCAGCCTCTCTGGCAGTTTACTTTCGGATGAGTAAGACCAAGTTGGCTTAAAGATCTCTACCCCACCCCTCCCCACCCTACCCCAACCTCAGGCCTGGTATAGGAAAGCTTAGGGAACTTACCATCTCCCAACTTTACTAGAAACAAGGAACTTGCACCTCACCCAGTAGTATCTTTCCTTAGAGCTTCCTAAAAGTTGCTGGATTCTGATAGGTCCTGTTGCTGAAGAAAAAGGGGCTCTTACAAGTGGCCATGGAGGAATGCCTGAAACAGAAAACCTACCTGGAGCCTCACTGCAAGAAGAGTGAAAGGTTCTGGCAAAAAGAACCAGTGAATTATTTTGGCCTCTTGTGAAAACAGAAGTGTTCACCCTCTTCCTGGCCATTGTGTAGATTCTAAACAATTGAGATTTCTGTCTCACTCATATAAACATACCCAACAAGCTGGATCTTTTTCCCTTACAACCTCCTGTGGGCCTCAGACAGCTTCGAATGCTGCAAAATGAGTATGAGAATGGGTCATTGGGCCATGTCTCCCTTCTACTCCTTGGCTTGGAAGTACTGAATCAAGCAGATCTTGATACGCTATGGGACTGGTCAGCTTCTCACTCCCTCAAACGGCTAGACTCACTTCTGTCCTTGGAGTTGCCATATGACTTGAGAAACTACCCTGGCAACCAGGATCTTGCACTCATCTTGTGAGTGCTGCTTCGCTGCCAACTGAACTGTAAGCACAAGGTTTGGGGTTCCTGCTACTGTTTCTGGGGAATGTGAATGAAATCCCTCTGACGGGGCATGAGACCAGAACCTGTGGTTGTCTGAAGGAGAAGTAGATCCTTAATGGCCAGTATTCATACCTTCATTTTGTGGTCCCATTCCCAAAGAGGAATGCATACTAGGTGGCAGGTAAAGCAAGTCCTGTGTCAGAATAAAGGAGGAAGAGGCCCTGCTACCTCAGTGCCCAGACAAGTCTTGAACATCAATCCCTTCAGTACTCCAAACCTCGCCTTTGACTAGGAAAATTGTAACATCTGGATCTGGTTTACTTTCTCTTCAAACTGCTTTTATGCTACTGGCATGCTATTGAGAGACTGCTAACTTTAAAACTGGGCCAGGGAAAATAAACAATATTGGCACTTGTCATCCTCCTCTTCAAAATAGTAGGAACACCATGAATTTGAAACTCCTCTTGAGCACCATTCCTATATTGCTAAGATTAAATCCTTCTGGTCAACTTTATATTTCAAATACATTGAAAGAAAAAAAGAAAGAGATTCTAAAGAAGAATAAGGACTCAAGAGTACAAAATGTATACTTCTTTATTTATATAAATAGGGCTTTAAAATAATACTATTTCAAAGAAATCTGTATTTTTACATTCACCATCAGTGAGTTCCTGACCGGAAAGGCTGTGCATGATGATACACAACAGGGACCTCACTGCACAACAACAGAAGTTCAGGAAAGCACCATTCATTTGAGAAGTAGTAGGCAGGCTCTGACAGTCCTGTTGCACTGCTACCAATGGGAAGACTTAAACTTCTTCCTCCACCAAGTCTTCTTCAAATTCCCCCTGTTCATCAGCAGTGGCATCTTGGTACTGCTGGTACTCGGACACCAGGTCGTTGATATTGCTCTCAGCCTCAGTGAACTCCATCTCATCCATGCCTTCTCCCGTGTACCAGTGAAAGAATGCCTTGCGCCGGAACATGGCACTGAACTGCTCTGAAGTGCGCTTGAATGGTTCTTGGATGGCCGTGTTGTTGCCGATGAAGGTGGCCGACATCGTGAGGCCACGCGGGGGGATGTCACATACAGCTGTCTTCACATTGTTGGGAATCCAGTCTGCAAAGTAGTTGCTGTTCTTGTTCTGCATGTTGAGCATCTGCTCATCCACCTCCTTCATGGACATGCGGCCTCGGAAGATGGCAGCTGCTGTCAGGTAACGACCATGGCGGGGATCACAGGCGACCATCATGTTCTTGGCGTCAAACATCTGCTGGGTGAGCTCGGGCACTGAGAGAACATGGTACCGCTGGCTGGCCCGGCTGGTCAAGGGTGCAAAGCCAGGAATGAAGAAGTGCAGGCGGGGGAAGGGCACCATATTCATGGCTAGCTTGCGCAGATCTGCATTCAGCTGGCCAGGGAAGCGCAGGCAGGTGGTGACTCCACTCATGGTGGCTGACACCAGGTGGTTCAGGTCTCCATAGGTGGGTGTGGGCAGCTTCAGGGTGCGAAAGCAGATGTCATACAGGGCCTCATTGTCGATGCAGAAAGTTTCATCTGCATTTTCCACCAACTGGTGGAAAGACAAGATGGCATTGTAAGGTTCTACCACGGTGTCTGACACCTTGGGGGAGGGCATGACGCTGAAGGTGTTCATGATGCGGTCTGGATACTCCTCTCGGATCTTGTTGAGAATCAGGGTGCCCATTCCTGATCCAGTGCCACCTCCCAGGGAGTGGGCCAGCTGGAAGCCCTGGAGACAGTCACACCTTTCTGACTCCCGCCGCACCACATCCAGCACGGATTCCAACAGCTCGGCTCCCTCCGTGTAGTGGCCTTTTGCCCAGTTATTGCCTGCCCCGCTTTGGCCTATCAGACACAAAGACATGAGACACACACTCCAAGAATAATGACTGTGCTCGTCCTATTGTGAAGACAATAGGACTCTTCTGAGCTAACCTTTGCTATTACATTAGATACACTTTGGTGAAAGAAAGGAAATGTTTTCAATGTATCTGGGACTCTACAGATCACCCAGGTTCTAAAGAAAAGTAAAGAGAGTGTGGAGGAAAATACATTTGAACCCAAATCAAGTACTTCTAGAAATGAAGGACTGAGCCTGCCTCAATACTGGAAATGTAGTTACTTTCACAAGAGGGACAGGAGCACAGTGTGATCAGAGGGAAGCTAAACTGCAAGCACTTGTCTGTACCTTGCTCACACATAACTGTGCTTTGATTTCTGGTGTCCTGAAGTGGTTCTGTTATTGCCAGGACTTTAAAATGACCAGCAGTGCTGAAACCTTGTTGCTGGCTTTCGCTACTTGCTGCTCTTTCCCTTCAGAGGATTCTTTGTCATGGAGGGCTTGCAGAGTTGCACTGATCTGAGCTGTCTGAGTGGCCAGGGGCATGACTCCCATGGACTGGAATAGGTGGGTTAGGTAAGGACAATATCTAGGTGGATAAAGTCTCAGCCCAGCACTGGAGTGCCTGGATGTTAGGACCCATGGACCATGATGACATACCAAATATGAAGTTGTCTGGACTAAAGCTCTGGCCAAATGGTCCCGATCTCAATGAGTCTAATGTTCCAGGCTCTAGGTCCACCATGATGGCCCGAGGAACATATTTGTTGCCTGTGAGAAAAAGAGTTGACTTAGGCCTATACTTGACAAGGAACTTAGGCGGCAGAGCTTATGATTCTAAGTGACTCAGCATTCATTACAAAAATTACAGCATTTGAGGCATGGAAACAGAAAAGATATCTTGAGCATGAATCCTCATGCAAGAGGCTTCAGCAACTTTAAGGATGTTTGCAGTTGTCTATTTCCATGAATATTCATTCCTTTGCTTTGGGCATGGTGGCTGAAATCTCAGCTACAGAGGAGGCAAAGATGAGCATCAGGCTTTGAGTCTAATGGTGCAAAAGAAAGGTGGCAACACCTTTTTATTGTGGTTCATCATGGGGCTTGATCTCTGGGCCTGGGCACTGTTCCTCAGCTCTCCAGCTCAAGGCTAGCACTTTATCACTTGAGCCACAACCCCACTTTCAGTTTTCTTATTGAAGATAAGAGTCTCAGGGACTTTTCTGCTGAGGCAAGATTTGAACCATGATCCTCATATCTTAGCCTCCTAAGTAGCCATCATTACAGGAATGAGTCACCAGTGCCTATCAGCAAGAAACTTTCTCTTTTTTTGTTAATTTTATTTTATTGTAAAGGTGCTGTATAGAGGACTTAGATACATCAGTAAGGAAATGAGAACATTTCTTGTGAAAAATTGTTACACCCCCGATGGGGCTAGGAAGGTGGCTCAGTGGTAGAGCTCTTGCCTAGCATGCCTGAGTCCCTGGGTTCGATTCCTCAGCACCACATAAGCAAAAACAAAAAAGCCAGAAGTGGCGCTGTGGGTCAAGTGGTAGAGTGCTAGCCTTGAGCTGAAGAGCTGAGGGACAGCGCCCAGGCCCAGAGTTCAGGCCCCACGACCGGACCCCCCAAAAAAATTGTTACCCCCTCCTTTGTTGTTCTCCCACTATCCCTTCCCTTCCCCAATTACATTTCTCAAGAAATGAACCAGGTTCATGCCTATAATCCTAGCTACTCTGGAGGCTGAGATCAGAGGATCACACTTCAAACAAGCTGGGGCAGGAAATGTCCTTAAGACTCTTATCTCTAATAAACAAACTGAATACCAGAAATGGCACTGTGGCTCAAGAGGTAGAGTTGCTTGCCTTGCACTGAAGAGTTGAGGGACAGTGCCTAGGCCCAGAGTCCAAGCCACATGACCGACAACCCAACGCCAAAAAAAAAAGCCAGGTATGGCTATTCACCAAGTAGATGTAGGGGAATTCAAGTGTAAGGCTTTCCTGGAGAAAACGTGTATACAATATATATTTCTTGTCTTGTAATGTTTCAATAATGGTTATCAAATAGCACACATCCTTGTATTCAAATACTCAGAGCAACCTTGAGCAATGACTTGCAATTTCACATTTAACCTGATTTGGCCCAAGGGAAAGCAGTTAACATGATGTAAACACCAGTTTTAGAATACCCCCTTCCTAAACATTCACATGAAGAAAACTGGCCATCCTGCTGGATATACAGGATCTAATAAAGACACAACCTAAAATTCTGTTCATAGGAGTGACACAATCCAACCCAACTACTCTCAACCAAGGTGAGGACATCCCAAAATATAGATCTATAAAACTCAAATTAAATAGCTTTGTACTTTTGTTTGTACTTGTTCATTGGTTTAATACATAGGAAAGCCAATTATCCACGATTCTGTTTGTATACAATAATGTAGAATGGAAACTCAATATAAAATTAAATGAACTTTACATTGACAGTTACAAAAACTGAAAATCTACTCTGTAGACTTCAATTAGGCTGTTTATGTTAGGAAAGACAATATGAATCATTTAAAAGCAATGTTTACAAATTAGTATTGGTTTTTCAACATCAAAAGAATGTTTTCTTACTTTAAAAACCTTAAAAATAATTTATTGTTGGCTAAGTATTCATATTCAAAATGCTTAAGACCAGAAATGTTATAGATTTCAGGGTGAGACACTTTATTTATGCTTTGTGATTTGGACTATTCTCATATATATTAGTGACTGAACATCCCTCTTTAAAATTTTTAAAATTTTCTTTTTCAAAATATTGTTTTAGAAATTTAATCTATATTTTAAAGAGGCAATGTAACTGGGCTCTGGTTGCTTATGGGTGTAATTGTAGCTACTCAAAAATCTGAGATGAGACCTTAGCATCGCAGATTGAAGTCAGCTGGGGCAGGAAAGTCTGGGAGACTCATCTCCAAGAAACTACCCAAAACAAAAGAAGTTCAGAGTCAGTGCCCAGGCTTTGAGCTTAGGATGATCAGCACACAAACAAATGGCACTGGATTATATTATATTTTATCAATTGTTTTAGAATGCATATTTAGGCAGTCTCATTTTTAATTATGTGAAACAGGCTCACGCCTTTAATCCTAGCTACCCAGAAGGCTGAGATCAGAGACTCACGGTTCAAAGCCAGCCAGGGCACAAAAAGCCGGTAAACTCTTATCTCCAATAAAACACCAGAAAACTGGAAGTGGCACTGTGGCTTAAGTGGTAGAGCCGCTTGCCTTGAGCTGAAGAGTTGAGGGACAGTGCCTAGGCCCAGAGTTCAAGCTCCATGACCGGAAAAAAAAATCCAGGTGTGGTTAGTCAGCAAGTAGAGATAGGGGGAACTCAGGAATAAGGCTTTCCTTGGGTAATTCACAAAAGTATACTCAAAAATTAAAACAAAGTATCTGGTGGAGTGGCTCAGTTGGGTACAGAACTTGACTTAGAAGATCAAGGTCCCAAATTAAAACTACAATACTACAATAAGAAAGGCAGGAACTCCTTCCTTTTCATTAGTATTCCCCTGGGAACTATTTTGCCACGGTATGGGAAAACAGATGGGAGACACTCACCAGCTGCCTCGTTGTAATACACCTCGATTCTCTGCAGCTGTAAATGGCTGTCTCCATAGTAGTTGCCAGTGCAGTCAATATTGTGCTCATTGCTGAGCATTTCCCAAAACTGAGATGGAAATAGAAGTGTATTATGACCTAGAATGTTAATTGTCCAAACAATGCATTTTAAAGTAACTATAAGAAACCCATGTCCTGTTGACACAAATATATTTGTAAAAAATTATATTTTCTAAATTAAAAAAAGCACAGACATGGGTGGTATTTTAGTTTTGTTAATCTCTTATCTGGCTGAATAGAAGATGTCTGGGTTCTCCTATGAGTATTCCATCTTATGCAGTACCATATTCTGTTTGTATTCTATGACGAGTAATTGGCCTTACATGGACATGAAATTGCCAAAGCAGTAACTTGAAGACTCAGTTAGAAGGGTCTCCAGAACCCCAAGTGTCCTCAGAGCATACACGACAACCAATGATTTAGAAAACACCCAACTTAAGGGAGCTGAGATGGGGCATGAAACTCAGAGAAATTTGCATTAAGGTAGAAAACCTGTTCTCAATTTTCTGACACTGATCAGTTGACAAAAAGGGAATTGTCTGTATCTTTCAGCTCAAAGACACTGCATTCCTTGCATTCAAACCAGACCAAACGTGCATTGGTCTATTCCCAGGAAACTAAATACAAAGACTTGAGTCTCAGGTAAGACTAAGACATGCAAGGGATTTGAAACCACCCCAGCCTTGTTTAAATACCACACCCACCAGGGCCACACAAATTAGTGAAATTGGAGAAGCTATCTGGGGGACTTCATTTGCAGAAGCATAGGGACCACTATGGAGCCCCAACTACCTCAGCCTAGCCATGACCACCACCACCTACACACTCCAAACCCGTCCTCCTTCTCCTTCACCTAAATTTGAGACCTGGATCCTAGGCCAGTGCCATGCTCACCTTTGCGCCAATCTGGTTGCCACACTGGCCTGCCTGTATGTACACAATCTCCCTCATGGTGCAGCGCTGCAGAGCTGATGGATGTATGTCTTCAGCAGTGGTGCCCACAGAGGCAAACAGGTAGAGCTGGGAAGCAGGAATCTGACACAGTGAACTCAGAACCCCATTTATACCTCTGATTGTTACAGGGGCAGAGGAGGTGGGGCTGACTTGATTATAGGTGGAGCCAGCAGGTGCTCCAACTCAATCTCCCTATTGCTGGGTAATCAGAGGGCCCTACCAGTTCCTACCTACTCTGGCATCCAGCTGCCAGCTGCAAGTCCATTAGCACAGCTCCCACTCTATTTGGATCATCTGGTCACCCTGCCATCCACTCCCCACTCTGACTCACAAGAGAGTCTGAACCCTGGGATCCAGGAAAGAAGAGGAGGAACATCCTCTGCACAAGGTCCTTGTGTGCCAGAAGCCCAGAACAAGCCTGCCGTCCATTTTTGATTGGAGGGCTTAGAACTGAAGGGGCATTTTCAGCTGTGATCCCAAGAGCAAGCACAAACTGTTGGATTCCATGATTGATCCACTTTCCATTATAGGAAGAGTCAGGGGCTTAGGGTCTAGCCTTCATACACAGGTTTTTCTCTTTCCTCTTAAAAGTAGCTCACTTTATTACTTGGGCATAGGACTACTACAGTCTACTTTTTGTTTCATTTGGCTTCTGCTCCTAGTGTAATAACTCAGGTCCTGGTCAGAGTGTCTTTTTTTTTTTTTTTTTTTTTTGGTCGGAGTTGGGGCAGGTTAGTGACTTAGGGCTTGAATTTAAGGCCTGGTGACTCTTTTTGTGGTTTTTATTATTATTGAGATTAGGTGATTACCTTAATTTCTCTTATTTCACAGAATTGTGGAATAGTGATATTTAGTTGAAATCACAAACATATTTTAACCTTCACAAGTCAAATTATCATTATCATGGAATATAAAGTTTGTGAATTCTATAAGCTTTGACAATAGAATTTATTTCTTCCACAACGAGTGATATTTACATTTCTCTACTTTTGCTTAGTGTAGGATTTCCTGTCTTTCACTCTCATTCTGCCCCTCTCTTTCTGAGGTTTTATTGATTTACTTATTTAACTGAAAGGTAGAAGGCTCTACTACTTGAACCACAGCTCCACTTCTGCCTTTTTTTAAGTGTTTAATATGAGACAAGAGTCCCATGGGAAGTCAAGGACAGTACAGTGAGGCTTGAAATCTGAGGATCACTATTCAATGTCAGCCTGGGCAGGAAAGTCTATGAGAATTACCTCCAATCAATCACAAATAGGCAGAAGATAGTAGAGCTTTAGCCATGAGCAAAACACTTCAAGTTTAAGTCCCTAGACTGAACAAACTGAAGCAAGTTTCATGGAATTCCCTGCCCATGATGGCTTTGAACCATGATCTTCAGACTTCAGTGACTTTAGCACTCAGGATTATAAGTGTGAGTCAACATTTACAAATCTTTTTTTTTTTTTTGTCGGTCGTGGGGCTTGAACTCTGGGCCTGAGCGCTGTCCCTCAGCTCTTCAGCTCAAGGCGAGCGCTCTACCACTTGAGCTACAGCGCCAATTCCGGTTTTCTGGTGGTTTGTTGGAGATAGGAGTCTCACGGTCTCTCCTGCCCGGGCTGGCTTTGAACCGCGATCCTCAGATCTCAGCCTCCTGAGTAGCTAGGATTACAGGCGTGAGCCACCAGCACCCGGCTCATTTACAAATCTTTAATTACCTTTTCTTTCACCTTTTCAGGTTATTTATTATTTCTTTTTTTGACAATTGTTCTTAGGGTCTAGCTTTCATGCTTAGTTTTTTTCTTTCCTGTTGAAACTACCATGCTTTACACATTTGATCACAGGTAAACTACAGGCTGTTTCTCTTTTTTGTAGCTCTTCTTCTAGGGCTCAAACTCAGGTAATGGTGTCTGAGGTTTTTTTTTTTTTTGTTTTTGTTTTTGTTTTTGTTTTTTTAATTGAGTGCTGGTTGTTAGTTCTGGAAATTAAGGCCTGAGAACCTCTCCTTGAGGTTCTATTTATTTTTACCTTAATGGTGGCAGGTTTCACTAGTTGAGCCACAGCTCAGCTTCTACTTTTCCTGTGGTTACTAGGAGATTAGAATATCAACAGCAAGCCAAGAACATTACAGGGGAGACAGAAATCTGAGACTCATGGTTCAAAGCCAATCTGGGCAAGAAAATCAATGAGAAAATTATCTCTAATTAACCACCACGAGGTAGGAATAAGTAGACCTCTAGCCATAAGGAAATCATAGCAAGTTCAAGTCCCAGTACTGAACACAGTAAAATAAGTCTCCTGTACTTTCTGCCCAGGATGGCTTTGAAACACAATCCTTAGTTTTCAGAAATCTGAGCAAGTAAGATTGCAGTTTTGAGCCATGATTTAGAAATCTTTAATCTGCTTATTTTTGCACCTTTTCATTTATTTGATTTGTCTTCTTTTTTATTATTATTTTTTTTTTTATTTTTTTTATTTTTTGGGTCCGGTCGTGGGGCCTGAACTCTGGGCCTGGGCGCTGTCCCTCAGCTCTTCAGATCAAGGCTAGCGCTCTACCACTTGAGCCACAGCGCCACTTCCGGCTTTTTTCTTTTTGATTAATGTGGTGCTGAGGAATCGAACCCAGGGCCTCAGGCATGCAAGGCAAGCACTCTACCACTGAGCCACCTTCCCAGCCCCCCTTCCCCCCTTTTTAAAGTTCATGTCCTTTATTATTAGGGCCTAGCTATTCACACTCAGTATTTATTTATTTATTTTCAGTTGTGGGGATTGAACTCAGTGCCTAGGTATTGTCTGTCAGGGACAAAGCAGGCACACTGCCACTTTCAGCCACAGTGCCACTTCCACTTAATTGGAAAAAAAACAGTCACCAGGGGACATTTCAGCCTGGGCTGGCTTCCCATTGTGGGAAGCTTCATGAGTAGCAAGTATTGCAGGAATGAGCCAGAGAAACCTGGCTTGTTTTCTTAGATCAAAACTAGCAGGCTCTACAATTTATGCCACACTACTTCACTGTCCATGAGATTTTGGGATTTTGTTTTTTGCTCAAAGCTTGCAGGAACAAAAACTCAACTCCTGAGGGTTTTTTCTTTTGGGGGTTGGGAGAGGCTTGAATTCAGGCCTGTGGACTCTCTCTGATGGTTGTTTTGTTTTTGGTATTTTGTTTTTATTTCGAAGCTAGCAGGCTATTGAGCCTCAGCTCAAGTTCTGCCTTTTTTTTTTTTTTTTTTTTGGTGTTTAATAGGATTGGAGTCACATGTTAGCTCTACTTCAATTATTTTTGTAAGTTTTAATCTTCTTTACATAGTATGATATATTTTTTGTTAGATAGTTATTGGTGTGCTTTTATTGGGTTGTTTTGGTATGAACAACACTGGGGATTGAACTCATACCTCGTTCATGGGAAGAAAGTATTCTAAAACCTAAGTCACAATTCAGCTATGGCAGTTTTTTTTATTTTCTATTTGTTTGTTTGTTTTTTCTTGGTCATGGGCTTCAACTCTAGGCTTGGGCTCAGTACCTATGGTCTCCAGCTCAAGACTAGCACGATACAACTTTAGCTAAAGCACTACTTCAAGGTTTTTGAGTGGATTATTAAAGATAAGAGTCGCATGGACTTTTCCTGTCTGGACTGGCTTTGATCCACAATCCTCAGATTTCAGCCTCCTGAGAAGCTAGGGTTAAATGCATGAGCCACCAGCACCTGGCTATCATATTGTTTTGTTTTTAAAAAAATACTGTTTAAATTACTTATTTTTGTCCTTCTAATTTAATTTAATATTTTAATCTTTTTTTCATCCCGGGGAATTGAATATAGGACCCTGTGTATACATGTATCTACATGCTTTTGTGTGCATATGTGCCAGTACTGGGGCTTAAATTTCCTTAACTTTTTCCATTCAAGGCTGAAACTGTAACACTTGAACCATACTTCCAGTCTGTTTATTTTTGATGCTTAGTTGAAAATAATAATATCTGATTTGCTACTTTGGAGGCTTAGGATTTTAGGTGGTAGTTTGGAGCCAGACTGGGTGGTCTCCTTACCTCTTCCCTCTAATATACTACTCAGGAAAAGCTGCAAGTATCACTGTGGCTCAAGAGGTAGAACACTAGCCTTAATGAAAAGCAACACATATAAAGTGCCAAAGCCTGAATTTAAGCTCTGGGGCCAGCAGGTTAAAAAAAATTAAAAAACTCTGAATTATCTGACCAGTCTAGCTTTAAACTATGATCCTATAGATCTCAGCCTCTGAAATAGCTAGGGGATTACAGGTTTGAGCCTTTAGTTATAGTGATAGTTTTCTATTATTATTATTTACAGCTGCTTCTGAAAAAGACACAATGTGGCTAACAGTGGCTCATGGTTATAATCCTTGCTATTATGGATGCTGAGATATAGGAACCTTGGTTTGAAGTTGGACCCAATGACAGAATGTCTGTGAGTCTTATCTCCAATTAACAACCAAAAATATGGATGTAGAACTATGGCCCAAGTTTTAGAGTAGTTGCCTCGAGCAGTAAAAGCTTAGGGACAGTGCACAGGCAATGAGTGCAAGTCCCAGGATCAGCACAAAAAATTAAATAGAACCCAAATCATCAAGGGTATGGCGACTGATAGTTTGCCTATGTTTTCCTAAAATTCTGTTTGATAGCCACCACAAAGAAAAATAGAGAAACCAACAAATTATGTATCCACAGCCAGATGAATTTTTTGCTGATAAATCTGCACTAATTATATTTTTAAATTTTTTTTACACTTTTTAATTTCAAAAGTTAGCCAAAAAATAATGCCAGTTGAAGAGAAATTGCATGTGATGACGACTTTAGCACTGCATTCCTCAGATTTTTAAAAGAAGATGCCACCTATTTACACCTTTTAAATACATATGGCGTTATTAAATATATTTCAACTAAATATTAACTTCACTGTTCTCTTAATTGAGGTGTTGACCTATATTTTAAAACATAGTGAGTTGTATAAACATTAGAGAAATACTGAGGCAATGAAAAGGAAAGCAGGAAGGAATGTTCTTTTCAGAGCAACTTGGTTTGAGGCTGGCCACCAAGGTAGGTCTTCATTCCTATGGTCCCTTTCCTTGACTGGTCCTCCTCCCCTTGAATCTAACCAAAGGATTATCTTATAGGTATGGGAACAGCAGCAGCTAGAGTTGAAGGCTTTCTTTTTTTATATTTTATTTTTTTATTGTGAGAATACCGTACAGAGGATTTACAATTACATGGGTAAGATAACGAGTACGTTTCTTATTAAGCATTGTTGCCTCCTTTGTTTCCTTTTCCCATCCCTTCCCATACTCTCGTCCTCACCCCCTCCCACCGATTCTTCCCCCACACACCAAAGTGTATAGTTTGTTTTTTCGACATAAAGACTTGTACATCTCATTGTTGCAATGGGGCCACCTGTATCCCTAGTTAAACGATTTGTTTTTTCCCTTCCCCTCCATAAGTTATACCAACATCAAATAGAGTGAAGACTTCCTTTATACCCTCTTTCTTGTGTTTAAAAGCAGGAACTACAAAAGTCACTGGCTTACTGGATTCTGACTTTCAAAGAACTTCTAAATATGTAGAGCAACATGAGCCAGCACATTGTGGAGGAGGACAAGATGGTGGCTAAGGACAGATAGAATATTTGCACAGAACATGCACATTCTTACTCCTGTAAGTCTGTCATCTGCCCATAGGAGGGTGAATTGTCCTAAAATGCCAATGTTAGAAAGGAGCTTTAATTTTGTTAGAGTTCCTTTTCAGTGGGATCCCTGCTCCTCCACGATTCCTTAAAATTCTGTAGTTTTAGAAGGCAGCAGCATGCTTAAAAGAAACAGCACTGGATGCACCGTCTGTTCAGATTTTTATGTTTGTTTTTAAATATATATATATATATATATATATATATATATATATATATATATATATATATGTACATATACATATATTTTATTGTGAAAATACCGTATAGAGGGGTTACATGAGAAGGTAATGAGTACATTTCTAATCAAGCATTGTTGCCTCCTCCTTTAGTTCCCCTTCCCATCCCTTCCCATCTCCCCCACCCGCCCCCCTCCACCCTCTCACCGCCCCCTCCACCAATGTTGTAAAGTTCTTTTTTCGACATAACGTCTTGTACATCTCATTCTTGCAATGGGTCTACCTGTATCCTTAAAAACAATTTGTTTTTTCCCTTCCCCTCCACAAACTATACCAACATCAAGTACAGTGAAAACAGGGGTTATACTATGAGGGAGTGACATACAAAGCAACAAGGAAATCATTTATAAATATGGTAGAAACAATCACATGAAAGAAAAAAAAACATTGAATCATTATCTTGGGGTTCATTTAGCCTTACATCAACTTATCTGACCGCTTCTGCTTGTCACAGACATTCACTAGTTATTGCAAATAAGGGAAACCCGTTCACATTTAAGGAATGTTAGAAATAACATTAATCAGAGAGGAGAATGAGGGGGATGGGGCTCAGCTCTTATTGGTTAGATGGTGACAAGTGTTGTCTGTTTTTTCTTTGCTGTTTCTTAAATTTAATTTTACCATCAAGATAATGTACAGAGGAGATACAATTACATACATAATGTTATGAGAACATTTGTTTTTTGAACATTTTTATTGTAAGAATATTGTACAGAGGGGTTAGAATTACATGATCAAGATAATGAGTACATTTCCTATTGAGCATTTTTGCCTCATCCTTTGTTTTTCCCCTAACATCACTAACCTCACACTTCCACAACTACACTGCCCAAACTCCCCACCCCCACCCCCTGCCACTGAAGTTGTAAAGTTCATCTCATTGTTACAATGGATCAACCTGTATTCTCATTTAAGCATTTTGTATTTTCCATTCCACTCCCTGCATTAGAGAAATGTATATACAAGATGCAGGGCACCGACATCAAATACTGTGAAAACAGGGGTTATACCCTTGGAAGGAACATAAAAAGAAACAAAAAAATCACATGGTACATTATAAATACTTTAGAAACAATAGCAAGCAAGAAAGAGGATGTTTATGTCTCTATCTTGGGGTTCATTTCGCTTAACATCATCTTGTATGGTCATGTTTACATAGCTTTTGACTTTTTCTGCTTGTCCCAAACATATATTAGTTATTGCAAATACGGAAAACCATGGGACCTATGTTTCTTTGGACCTGGCTTAGTTCACTTAATATAATTGTTTCCACGTCTTTTCATTTACTCACAAATGAGGCAATGTCATTCTTTGTGATGGAGGCATAGAATTCCATTGTATATATATGACACATTTTTTGATTCTTTCATCTACTGAGGAGCATCTGGGTTGGTTTTATAGCTTAGCTATGGTAAATAATGCTGCAATAAACTTAGTTGTGCTGGTAGCCTTAGAATAGCCTTGTTTGTGATCGTTTGGGTAAATGACCAAAAGTGGGATTTCTGGGTCAGAGAGGAGCTCTATGTGGAGTCTGTGGGGAACTTCCATACTGCTTTCCAAAGTGGTGGAACAAGTTTACACTCCCAACAACAATGTAGTAGGGATCCCTTCTGGCCACATCCCCTCCAGCATCTGTTGTTATTAGAGTTCTTGATCATAGCCATTCTAACTGGGGTGAGGTGGAATCTCAGTATTGTTTTCATTTGCATTTATTTCATGGGTAGGGAGGTTGAGCATCTCTTCATGGGTCTATTGGTCATTTTTATTTCCTCTTCAGAGAAGTTTCTCTTTAAGTCTCTAGTCCACTTTTTTATCAGGCAGTTGTTTCTTTGAAGATTTGTAGTTGGGGGATTTAATTTTTTGTGTTCTATGTATATTTTAGATATGAGACCCTCATCTGTTGTATGGCGAGTGAAAATCTTCTCCCTGTCCCTGGGCTTTCTACTGATCTTGCTAGCTATGTCCTTTGCCATGCAGAAGCTCTGCTTCTTCATGCAATCCCATTTGTCCAACTTTTCTTTGATTTGTTGTGTTTCTGGGTCTCTATTAAGAAAATTTTGGCCTGTGCTAAGGAACACTAGTGTTTCTCCTATTCAGTCCAATAATGTTTTCAGAGTGCCTGCTTTGACTTAGATGTCTTCGATCCATATGGAGTTGATGCTGGTGATGATGTTGTGTTATATAAGGATCTAGCTTTAGTATTCTACCAGCAATTAACCAAATTTGCCAGCACCATTTAATGTAGAGGCTGTCTTTCTTTCATTCTATTTATTTAGCTTCCTCATCAAAGATTACATGGGTGAAAGTCTGTGCGTTCATTTCTGGGTTTTCAGTTCTATTCCATTGGTACTTAGGTCTTTTCTTGTGTCAGTACCAAGCTGTTTTGGTGACTATCGCTTAGTAGTAGAGTTTGAAGTTTGGTATTTATATTCCTCCAGCAATGTTCTTTCTGTAAGGACTCATTTTTGCTATTTGGGGTTTTTTATTCTTCCATTTGAATTTTTGGATTTCCTTTTCTATTTCATTGAAGAAAGACGTCAGAATATTGATAGGTACCTCATTGAATTTGTACATAACCTTTGGAAATATTGCCATTTTCACGACGTTGTTCCTTCCAATCCAGGAGCATTTTTTTTTGGGGGGGGGGAGGGTTTCTACTTCCTAAGTTTTGTTTTTAATTCCATTTTCAGGTTTTTAAAGTTTTCATTTTAAAGGTCCTTCACGTCTTCCTTGTCAGTTCTTGCCAGTGGTGAATAGAATCCACTAGTTCACAGTGTTTGTTGTTTGTGTCCTGGGCTCTCTCTATTGATATGGAGGCCAATGCAGCAGCCACAGCAGCTGCAGCTGCAAAGAACAGCAAGTGCTCAGATCTGTCTCCTTAACCAAGCTGCTTGAATTTTTTCTCTCTTGCCAAGTCTCTGTTCTCTGATGGCACACTTGATGTGATTCTCTAGCATATGACTGCTCACTGGATCTTTTAAACCAATTTCTATGCCAGAGTTTGTTTAGCCTCCAGCTTCTCCTCCGCGATCTTCCTCCAGATCATTAGTCTGTCTGTTGAAAGGCTTCTCCTCTTCCTTGGGTAACACCTCATCTGAGCCTAACAGCAGGGGTATTACTGGGCTCCCCTACATACACATGTAATAAGGTTCATTTTAGAAGAGGTGGGATTTTCAAACTTTTAGAAGCTATCAAATCAACTGCTTGAACTCAAGAGGGTATGGGTACTTAGCTGCTCACTGCTACTCAGGAAAGATTCCTGGTTAGCATATTAGACAGTTTATATAAGTGATGAGGTCAAAGCAAATTGAAGGCTTCAAGTAATCTTAAAGATTTTTACAAACACATAATTCAGTGGAAGTGGCACTATAGCTCAAAGTGGTAGATCACTGGACTTGAGCAAAGAACTCTAAGGGATAGTGCCCAAGCCTTCAGTTCTGGCCCCACGATTGACAAAAACTAAACAAGGTATTTTCTCATCTCATTTTTAAATGCCATTTTAAGTTTTTTACCCAAAATTTTAACAAAAATTGTTGGGAGTTCTAGGAAAGTTCTCCAAAAGTTA
>NW_027202507.1:2500-10000 GCF_024711535.1 Dipodomys merriami | reverse complement strand
CATTACAGGGGAGACAGAAATCTGAGACTCATGGTTCAAAGCCAATCTGGGCAAGAAAATCAATGAGAAAATTATCTCTAATTAACCACCACGAGGTAGGAATAAGTAGACCTCTAGCCATAAGGAAATCATAGCAAGTTCAAGTCCCAGTACTGAACACAGTAAAATAAGTCTCCTGTACTTTCTGCCCAGGATGGCTTTGAAACACAATCCTTAGTTTTCAGAAATCTGAGCAAGTAAGATTGCAGTTTTGAGCCATGATTTAGAAATCTTTAATCTGCTTATTTTTGCACCTTTTCATTTATTTGATTTGTCTTCTTTTTTATTATTATTTTTTTTTTTTATTTTTTTTATTTTTTGGGTCCGGTCGTGGGGCCTGAACTCTGGGCCTGGGCGCTGTCCCTCAGCTCTTCAGATCAAGGCTAGCGCTCTACCACTTGAGCCACAGCGCCACTTCCGGCTTTTTTCTTTTTGATTAATGTGGTGCTGAGGAATCGAACCCAGGGCCTCAGGCATGCAAGGCAAGCACTCTACCACTGAGCCACCTTCCCAGCCCCCCTTCCCCCCTTTTTAAAGTTCATGTCCTTTATTATTAGGGCCTAGCTATTCACACTCAGTATTTATTTATTTATTTTCAGTTGTGGGGATTGAACTCAGTGCCTAGGTATTGTCTGTCAGGGACAAAGCAGGCACACTGCCACTTTCAGCCACAGTGCCACTTCCACTTAATTGGAAAAAAAACAGTCACCAGGGGACATTTCAGCCTGGGCTGGCTTCCCATTGTGGGAAGCTTCATGAGTAGCAAGTATTGCAGGAATGAGCCAGAGAAACCTGGCTTGTTTTCTTAGATCAAAACTAGCAGGCTCTACAATTTATGCCACACTACTTCACTGTCCATGAGATTTTGGGATTTTGTTTTTTGCTCAAAGCTTGCAGGAACAAAAACTCAACTCCTGAGGGTTTTTTCTTTTGGGGGTTGGGAGAGGCTTGAATTCAGGCCTGTGGACTCTCTCTGATGGTTGTTTTGTTTTTGGTATTTTGTTTTTATTTCGAAGCTAGCAGGCTATTGAGCCTCAGCTCAAGTTCTGCCTTTTTTTTTTTTTTTTTTTTGGTGTTTAATAGGATTGGAGTCACATGTTAGCTCTACTTCAATTATTTTTGTAAGTTTTAATCTTCTTTACATAGTATGATATATTTTTTGTTAGATAGTTATTGGTGTGCTTTTATTGGGTTGTTTTGGTATGAACAACACTGGGGATTGAACTCATACCTCGTTCATGGGAAGAAAGTATTCTAAAACCTAAGTCACAATTCAGCTATGGCAGTTTTTTTTATTTTCTATTTGTTTGTTTGTTTTTTCTTGGTCATGGGCTTCAACTCTAGGCTTGGGCTCAGTACCTATGGTCTCCAGCTCAAGACTAGCACGATACAACTTTAGCTAAAGCACTACTTCAAGGTTTTTGAGTGGATTATTAAAGATAAGAGTCGCATGGACTTTTCCTGTCTGGACTGGCTTTGATCCACAATCCTCAGATTTCAGCCTCCTGAGAAGCTAGGGTTAAATGCATGAGCCACCAGCACCTGGCTATCATATTGTTTTGTTTTTAAAAAAATACTGTTTAAATTACTTATTTTTGTCCTTCTAATTTAATTTAATATTTTAATCTTTTTTTCATCCCGGGGAATTGAATATAGGACCCTGTGTATACATGTATCTACATGCTTTTGTGTGCATATGTGCCAGTACTGGGGCTTAAATTTCCTTAACTTTTTCCATTCAAGGCTGAAACTGTAACACTTGAACCATACTTCCAGTCTGTTTATTTTTGATGCTTAGTTGAAAATAATAATATCTGATTTGCTACTTTGGAGGCTTAGGATTTTAGGTGGTAGTTTGGAGCCAGACTGGGTGGTCTCCTTACCTCTTCCCTCTAATATACTACTCAGGAAAAGCTGCAAGTATCACTGTGGCTCAAGAGGTAGAACACTAGCCTTAATGAAAAGCAACACATATAAAGTGCCAAAGCCTGAATTTAAGCTCTGGGGCCAGCAGGTTAAAAAAAATTAAAAAACTCTGAATTATCTGACCAGTCTAGCTTTAAACTATGATCCTATAGATCTCAGCCTCTGAAATAGCTAGGGGATTACAGGTTTGAGCCTTTAGTTATAGTGATAGTTTTCTATTATTATTATTTACAGCTGCTTCTGAAAAAGACACAATGTGGCTAACAGTGGCTCATGGTTATAATCCTTGCTATTATGGATGCTGAGATATAGGAACCTTGGTTTGAAGTTGGACCCAATGACAGAATGTCTGTGAGTCTTATCTCCAATTAACAACCAAAAATATGGATGTAGAACTATGGCCCAAGTTTTAGAGTAGTTGCCTCGAGCAGTAAAAGCTTAGGGACAGTGCACAGGCAATGAGTGCAAGTCCCAGGATCAGCACAAAAAATTAAATAGAACCCAAATCATCAAGGGTATGGCGACTGATAGTTTGCCTATGTTTTCCTAAAATTCTGTTTGATAGCCACCACAAAGAAAAATAGAGAAACCAACAAATTATGTATCCACAGCCAGATGAATTTTTTGCTGATAAATCTGCACTAATTATATTTTTAAATTTTTTTTACACTTTTTAATTTCAAAAGTTAGCCAAAAAATAATGCCAGTTGAAGAGAAATTGCATGTGATGACGACTTTAGCACTGCATTCCTCAGATTTTTAAAAGAAGATGCCACCTATTTACACCTTTTAAATACATATGGCGTTATTAAATATATTTCAACTAAATATTAACTTCACTGTTCTCTTAATTGAGGTGTTGACCTATATTTTAAAACATAGTGAGTTGTATAAACATTAGAGAAATACTGAGGCAATGAAAAGGAAAGCAGGAAGGAATGTTCTTTTCAGAGCAACTTGGTTTGAGGCTGGCCACCAAGGTAGGTCTTCATTCCTATGGTCCCTTTCCTTGACTGGTCCTCCTCCCCTTGAATCTAACCAAAGGATTATCTTATAGGTATGGGAACAGCAGCAGCTAGAGTTGAAGGCTTTCTTTTTTTATATTTTATTTTTTTATTGTGAGAATACCGTACAGAGGATTTACAATTACATGGGTAAGATAACGAGTACGTTTCTTATTAAGCATTGTTGCCTCCTTTGTTTCCTTTTCCCATCCCTTCCCATACTCTCGTCCTCACCCCCTCCCACCGATTCTTCCCCCACACACCAAAGTGTATAGTTTGTTTTTTCGACATAAAGACTTGTACATCTCATTGTTGCAATGGGGCCACCTGTATCCCTAGTTAAACGATTTGTTTTTTCCCTTCCCCTCCATAAGTTATACCAACATCAAATAGAGTGAAGACTTCCTTTATACCCTCTTTCTTGTGTTTAAAAGCAGGAACTACAAAAGTCACTGGCTTACTGGATTCTGACTTTCAAAGAACTTCTAAATATGTAGAGCAACATGAGCCAGCACATTGTGGAGGAGGACAAGATGGTGGCTAAGGACAGATAGAATATTTGCACAGAACATGCACATTCTTACTCCTGTAAGTCTGTCATCTGCCCATAGGAGGGTGAATTGTCCTAAAATGCCAATGTTAGAAAGGAGCTTTAATTTTGTTAGAGTTCCTTTTCAGTGGGATCCCTGCTCCTCCACGATTCCTTAAAATTCTGTAGTTTTAGAAGGCAGCAGCATGCTTAAAAGAAACAGCACTGGATGCACCGTCTGTTCAGATTTTTATGTTTGTTTTTAAATATATATATATATATATATATATATATATATATATATATATATATATATATGTACATATACATATATTTTATTGTGAAAATACCGTATAGAGGGGTTACATGAGAAGGTAATGAGTACATTTCTAATCAAGCATTGTTGCCTCCTCCTTTAGTTCCCCTTCCCATCCCTTCCCATCTCCCCCACCCGCCCCCCTCCACCCTCTCACCGCCCCCTCCACCAATGTTGTAAAGTTCTTTTTTCGACATAACGTCTTGTACATCTCATTCTTGCAATGGGTCTACCTGTATCCTTAAAAACAATTTGTTTTTTCCCTTCCCCTCCACAAACTATACCAACATCAAGTACAGTGAAAACAGGGGTTATACTATGAGGGAGTGACATACAAAGCAACAAGGAAATCATTTATAAATATGGTAGAAACAATCACATGAAAGAAAAAAAAACATTGAATCATTATCTTGGGGTTCATTTAGCCTTACATCAACTTATCTGACCGCTTCTGCTTGTCACAGACATTCACTAGTTATTGCAAATAAGGGAAACCCGTTCACATTTAAGGAATGTTAGAAATAACATTAATCAGAGAGGAGAATGAGGGGGATGGGGCTCAGCTCTTATTGGTTAGATGGTGACAAGTGTTGTCTGTTTTTTCTTTGCTGTTTCTTAAATTTAATTTTACCATCAAGATAATGTACAGAGGAGATACAATTACATACATAATGTTATGAGAACATTTGTTTTTTGAACATTTTTATTGTAAGAATATTGTACAGAGGGGTTAGAATTACATGATCAAGATAATGAGTACATTTCCTATTGAGCATTTTTGCCTCATCCTTTGTTTTTCCCCTAACATCACTAACCTCACACTTCCACAACTACACTGCCCAAACTCCCCACCCCCACCCCCTGCCACTGAAGTTGTAAAGTTCATCTCATTGTTACAATGGATCAACCTGTATTCTCATTTAAGCATTTTGTATTTTCCATTCCACTCCCTGCATTAGAGAAATGTATATACAAGATGCAGGGCACCGACATCAAATACTGTGAAAACAGGGGTTATACCCTTGGAAGGAACATAAAAAGAAACAAAAAAATCACATGGTACATTATAAATACTTTAGAAACAATAGCAAGCAAGAAAGAGGATGTTTATGTCTCTATCTTGGGGTTCATTTCGCTTAACATCATCTTGTATGGTCATGTTTACATAGCTTTTGACTTTTTCTGCTTGTCCCAAACATATATTAGTTATTGCAAATACGGAAAACCATGGGACCTATGTTTCTTTGGACCTGGCTTAGTTCACTTAATATAATTGTTTCCACGTCTTTTCATTTACTCACAAATGAGGCAATGTCATTCTTTGTGATGGAGGCATAGAATTCCATTGTATATATATGACACATTTTTTGATTCTTTCATCTACTGAGGAGCATCTGGGTTGGTTTTATAGCTTAGCTATGGTAAATAATGCTGCAATAAACTTAGTTGTGCTGGTAGCCTTAGAATAGCCTTGTTTGTGATCGTTTGGGTAAATGACCAAAAGTGGGATTTCTGGGTCAGAGAGGAGCTCTATGTGGAGTCTGTGGGGAACTTCCATACTGCTTTCCAAAGTGGTGGAACAAGTTTACACTCCCAACAACAATGTAGTAGGGATCCCTTCTGGCCACATCCCCTCCAGCATCTGTTGTTATTAGAGTTCTTGATCATAGCCATTCTAACTGGGGTGAGGTGGAATCTCAGTATTGTTTTCATTTGCATTTATTTCATGGGTAGGGAGGTTGAGCATCTCTTCATGGGTCTATTGGTCATTTTTATTTCCTCTTCAGAGAAGTTTCTCTTTAAGTCTCTAGTCCACTTTTTTATCAGGCAGTTGTTTCTTTGAAGATTTGTAGTTGGGGGATTTAATTTTTTGTGTTCTATGTATATTTTAGATATGAGACCCTCATCTGTTGTATGGCGAGTGAAAATCTTCTCCCTGTCCCTGGGCTTTCTACTGATCTTGCTAGCTATGTCCTTTGCCATGCAGAAGCTCTGCTTCTTCATGCAATCCCATTTGTCCAACTTTTCTTTGATTTGTTGTGTTTCTGGGTCTCTATTAAGAAAATTTTGGCCTGTGCTAAGGAACACTAGTGTTTCTCCTATTCAGTCCAATAATGTTTTCAGAGTGCCTGCTTTGACTTAGATGTCTTCGATCCATATGGAGTTGATGCTGGTGATGATGTTGTGTTATATAAGGATCTAGCTTTAGTATTCTACCAGCAATTAACCAAATTTGCCAGCACCATTTAATGTAGAGGCTGTCTTTCTTTCATTCTATTTATTTAGCTTCCTCATCAAAGATTACATGGGTGAAAGTCTGTGCGTTCATTTCTGGGTTTTCAGTTCTATTCCATTGGTACTTAGGTCTTTTCTTGTGTCAGTACCAAGCTGTTTTGGTGACTATCGCTTAGTAGTAGAGTTTGAAGTTTGGTATTTATATTCCTCCAGCAATGTTCTTTCTGTAAGGACTCATTTTTGCTATTTGGGGTTTTTTATTCTTCCATTTGAATTTTTGGATTTCCTTTTCTATTTCATTGAAGAAAGACGTCAGAATATTGATAGGTACCTCATTGAATTTGTACATAACCTTTGGAAATATTGCCATTTTCACGACGTTGTTCCTTCCAATCCAGGAGCATTTTTTTTTGGGGGGGGGGAGGGTTTCTACTTCCTAAGTTTTGTTTTTAATTCCATTTTCAGGTTTTTAAAGTTTTCATTTTAAAGGTCCTTCACGTCTTCCTTGTCAGTTCTTGCCAGTGGTGAATAGAATCCACTAGTTCACAGTGTTTGTTGTTTGTGTCCTGGGCTCTCTCTATTGATATGGAGGCCAATGCAGCAGCCACAGCAGCTGCAGCTGCAAAGAACAGCAAGTGCTCAGATCTGTCTCCTTAACCAAGCTGCTTGAATTTTTTCTCTCTTGCCAAGTCTCTGTTCTCTGATGGCACACTTGATGTGATTCTCTAGCATATGACTGCTCACTGGATCTTTTAAACCAATTTCTATGCCAGAGTTTGTTTAGCCTCCAGCTTCTCCTCCGCGATCTTCCTCCAGATCATTAGTCTGTCTGTTGAAAGGCTTCTCCTCTTCCTTGGGTAACACCTCATCTGAGCCTAACAGCAGGGGTATTACTGGGCTCCCCTACATACACATGTAATAAGGTTCATTTTAGAAGAGGTGGGATTTTCAAACTTTTAGAAGCTATCAAATCAACTGCTTGAACTCAAGAGGGTATGGGTACTTAGCTGCTCACTGCTACTCAGGAAAGATTCCTGGTTAGCATATTAGACAGTTTATATAAGTGATGAGGTCAAAGCAAATTGAAGGCTTCAAGTAATCTTAAAGATTTTTACAAACACATAATTCAGTGGAAGTGGCACTATAGCTCAAAGTGGTAGATCACTGGACTTGAGCAAAGAACTCTAAGGGATAGTGCCCAAGCCTTCAGTTCTGGCCCCACGATTGACAAAAACTAAACAAGGTATTTTCTCATCTCATTTTTAAATGCCATTTTAAGTTTTTTACCCAAAATTTTAACAAAAATTGTTGGGAGTTCTAGGAAAGTTCTCCAAAAGTTAATATAGAACAGACTTTAGAGTCATTGTGAGATTAGGAATTCATGTAGACAGACAATTTGGTTTGCAAATATGGTGTGGGACAAACTAGCATCTTTTGCAAAATGAGCAAGG